>NC_056725.1:1024278788-1024366288 GCF_019279795.1 Protopterus annectens
TGTGTGTGTGTGTGTGTGTGTGTGTGTGTGTGTGTGTGTGTGTGTGTGTGTGTGTGTGTGTGTGTGTGTGTGTGTGTGTGCATGTGTGGCTGTGAGTATTATTCACTGGTAAAGTGTGGCAGGATTACCTTGAACATAAGACTTGCACTTTACATTTAAGAATGCTTGAGTAATGTTGTTAATACAGCATTTTTTTCTGATTAGTTTTGTAAGGAACTAACTGGTGGCAGCAAATAAAAATAGCCATTTATTAATGTGAAATGCTCACTTGTGTTGTTACAGTGAAATAATTTAAATGGAAGTATGTTTGCTAATCAACTGCGGTGGTGGTGCTGCAGTAGCGTTGTCGTCTCACAGTAAGACGTTGTCCTGTTTGATTCTCGGCTAGAGCGCCTTCTGTGTGGAGACATGCGTGAATGGGCATACCTTCGTTGAAGGTTGTGCGTCAGGGCCGGCAACTCAGCACGTAAAAATCTACTGCCAATCATTAGCGGACCAGAGTTCCGCTGTTGCGACCCCCAACCGGGAAAAGCCGAAAGACACAACAACAACAACAACATGTTTGATAATCAAAGTATGGAAATTGAATGCAGATGTGAAATGGTGATGGTAATGATTACACTGACACCTTTGTACATCCAGAGAGTGATAGGAATGTATTCCTTTATGAGGACATAGAAGAGATTTTTATAAGCATTCTGTAAGTTAAAGTCAATGGATTCATGAAGTACAGAAAACATTGCAAAGTATGTTTTCCAACTTGTTCAGCCGAATGTAATAAATCCTGTAAATCTTTCTTTTCCACACAGTCAGAAATTAACATCATTTTCTGTTTAAGTAGTCCCATAATATGCTGTTGATATTTAAGCATATGAAACTGACAGTTTAAAGCCCTGATTGCCAAGGTTGCAGAAGTGTAAACCTTCAGAAAACGTTCCTGAAAACGTTTTCTGCAAAGACCAGTATTGACACTGACAAGGTTATTAAACTGATTTAAAAATGAAATGTGTGCCCATAGTATTGATAGTTTTAAACATCTATAGCCTGAAATCTTAACCTCCTACATGAGAATGCAAATAATAATAGAAGAAGGGGGTTTTGAAGATGATCTTTGCAGTGAATACCTTTTTGTACAGCGATTACATGTTTGAGGGGTGAAACAAGGGGAATTACATCCAAATTATAAAGGACTCCTATTATGTTAACTTCTTTATGGAAAATGATGTATTACATTATGCTTAATTGAACCCAAATCACTGAAGTTGTAAGATCACCATCCACTGATCCATCTGTCCATCTCTTTATCCCTTTATATATCCATTCATCTATTTTCCATATCTACTTCATCCATTTCAGGGTCACAGGAATTTATCATTGTAAGCAATAAGTGCATGGTAGGAGCCAGACAGAATGACACCACTACATCACAAGGTAAACATGAGATTACCTTTTCAAGATCTCACCGTTATTTTATGATTAAAACGCTGTGGCAGATTAGCTCATATAGTAATTTAAATAAGCAGGTAGATTTTTTTTTACACTCAGAGTATTTAGGTGGGCTCACAATGACCATATCTAAGGATTTTGAAAGACATCTGTATTTTCTGTTTGAATATGTAAAAATGAGAGCTCTTCACAGGTACATGTGTTTGTTGCAGAACATCTATCAGATATCTATAGTAGCAAATATGTGGGCATTTCGTAGCTGGTCAAGGGATCTTCCTAGCATTCTGATATGCAGACTGGGTCACTCTGTCTCAGCCTTATACAGGTTAGACTGACTATCTTCTCAATGATCAACAGTTGCCAATGATTACTGTATAAGACTGAACAGCTGGCATTTATGCCACGAGTTCTCAGGAGCATAACTACAGCTTCCCACATAAAATTAATCTCCAAGAGCAGACATTGTCAACTATAAAAATCATTACCATCACCATTTCACATCTGCATTGACTTTCCATACTTTGATTAGCAAACATACTTCCACTTAAATTATTTCACTGTAACAACACAAGTGAGCATTTCACATTAATAAATGGCTGTTTTTATTTGGTGCCACCAGTTAGTTCCTTACAAAACTAATCAGAAAAAAATGCTGTATTAACAACATTACTCAAGCATTCTTAAATGTAAAGTGCAAGTCTTACGTTCAAGGTAATCCTGCCACACTTCACCAGTGAATAATACTCACAGCCACACACACACACACACACACACACACACACACACACACACACACACACACACACACACACACACACACACACACACACACCATGCATACTACATACAAACATCTGTAGATAGTGTCTGGATTTTGACATCCCCAAGGAGTTTCTCTGATATCTTGTCACTGCCCACCCCTCTGAAGCTCAATGATGGCATTCTTGTCTCCCCAGCATACCACCCCATCCATAACACCAGGCATCAGTCTTACTTGTTATGTAAACCCATATTGCACTTATAAGTTCCAAGATACAAGATCTATTGCCTTGCTGTCTTGTAACCTAATTCATGCGATCCTTCATATTTCTCCACTTACTCATGGAAATATCCATATCGTCTTTAGTCATGAGCCATCAGCCTGAGGACTTTCTGCATTGTATCATACTATGTAAAGCTCACTTCCAATGATAGGTTTTAAATGGCTGTGGATTGCTCTATATAATTATGTCTTTTTGGTATTCAATGACACATAGTTATCTTCCCACTTAGCTAGCACTTTATTACATACTAGTAGAACTGGTAACTGAGGAGTGTATGTCAGCGTGTACTTGTATCCCTATGGACCCTTGTCCTATATGCTGCCGCTTGTGTCCACACAAGCACAAAACTGTCAGGCTGTACCTCACAGTCACATGATCTCCTCTGATCAGTAGCTTTAGTGTACTTCGTCCACTCAAAACAGCCAAGCTAATTTCATGCCTAGAAAAGGCTCCTTGATATACAAAGATTTCAATACTGTGTTGGTATCCTACAAACTTCTGGCCATATAAATTAGGTGACTGTCACTGGATAATGCTGATGCACTTCTACAACCATGGTAAAATCAACAGAGGGACCTCTACTAACGTTTGTATTGTACCTGCCCCTTCCCCTTGTTTTTCCAAAGTTCTGTCATTAAAAGATAATAACAACATTATATGAAAAGCAGTCATAGTTTTCACCTACTTGCCGTATTTATGGTTTTTAACAGGTATTTTGACTAGTGTCAGAATGACAAAGAAGTAAGCTAATATAATGTCTTTCCTAGTTACACACAACCTATTGTAACATACTACGGTCACAAGACAGAAACTATTCCACCAAACTGCTTGTAGGATCCTCTTAGTCTTTGACTCTGTTGTGTTTGCTTCAGTTTTAATTGATGCCCTTAGGTAATGGAGCACCATATATTGTTTATGATGGTATCCATAATCCCTTGGCCAGTTTACTCGGTGGCAGCTTGCCTTTAGCACTTTCCTTACTTTCCTACACAGCATGTCACTTGATTTCTTTAAGCCTACAGGTTACAAAGCATAAATATCTGCTAAAATAACATATTTCAGATGCCTGACTCCTCCCAGTGCCACATTTGTCACGTGGACTCATATGCTTGGTATTATACTTTAGTATCACAGTTCTTTCAAGTTGATCAGCATACCCATTGCTAATCAATAATGCATCTTTAGGGATATTCATGATTACAGATTTGTTTTCATAGGTTTTGAAAACATCATTATCCTTAGATACTTTAGTTTTGATAAAGATTCTTTGTAATGAGCACTGATTGTATTTAAAGGGTACAATCCAAATGGGCCATAAATATAAACAAAAATTATGAAAAAAGCAGCAAATCACTATTTCATTAAAAAATAAGGAAAATAAAGGCACAGATATGATTGGCTAATCCATTCTTATCTGTTAACCAATTATACTGCTTTATGAAAGAACTATTTATTCATTTAATAGACACCCTGTCTTACCCAGTCCAAAAAGCATACTATGAAAGACTTTTTGCTAAAACCATTGTGTATTATACAGTTGACATAGTGGCAGTGTAAGGAGTTTTTATGATTAAAATGTTTGAAGGGAAACTATGGTGAATATGCTTTCTGCCTGTGACAGTACTAGCCTTGTACCTCCATGATGACCCTGCACATACTATTCATTGCAGATATTGACACAACAGTTACAGGGAGAGAGCAATAACCATGTCTCCAGCGAACACCAATACCCCCCATGCAGACTTCTCTGACCATGACTGGTAGATGCAGACCCTGACATGTTTCTACTAGAGACCAGCTCATTTCCTTTACTGATAATGTTGCCATTAACATTTCCTTCTTGTGAGGTGTCCAATCTGGGTATCGACAGACATAGAGGCTGTGTCCATGGTCTGTCCAGGTGATGCAGTGTCACATTTCTAGAAATATTAGTCATAGCTTATAGTTTTGATTACATCTGTTTATTTGTTGGCAGTAAGAATGCATTCCCCCTAACAATTCCTTCTCTTTAAGGACAGGGCTATATGACTAAGTGCCAGACTGTCATAATTGGCTTTGTTTCTCAATTTGTACAGAATCTTGAAATAGCAACAATCTTATCAGTTGTGTTCCATTGGAAAAATTCTACAATTAAGTAATAAACAATGAGTGGATGTGGGTGGGTGAGTGGGTGTGGGTATATGAGGATTTAGCTACTGCTGGCATGGTTTGATCATGAGGGCAATGGACAAAGGCTAGGGACCGATTGCAAATGTTGCTCTTAGAAAGCTGCTAGAATAACAAGATCTTTGTCGGTGTGCATTGTCTGAAGGATATGAACTCTGAAACTCAAATGTGTTTCATTATTTAGTGACTTCAGTCCCCAGTGCATTGTCAGAAAACCACAAATGTTATGAGGAACAGACCACAAATATGAGGCAAAAATCTGGACATTCTGTGAGAAATCTGGACAGTTCAGCCATATTCCTCTGTACCATATATGAATAGAAGAAAGTCTGGCCAATCAATGGCACTTTAGCAACTGGGCTCTTTCTATTTTAATATGCTTGATTTACAACAGGCATGTTGGTTGGTCTGTCCAATCAGCATGTTTGTTTTTAATAGTAATGACCTATCATTGTATAATAAAAGTCTCATGCTTTTGTGATGAGGAGTACACAAAGTACCCAAAAGAGATAATTTTGCACCATGAATGTGAGGACGTTCAAGCCTAGGAAGGGGTAACTCTGTGCCTGCCATGTCTGGCAGGATGGCCTAGATTCAATACTGGGAATGGTAAAAGTAAAATAAATAAGCAAAAATGAAAAAGCAGCAAACCAAAGACCAGGAAGGAACCGAACCACAAAACTTATAAGCTTTCGTTCATTTAATAAAACACCACAAACTTCATCAGAATAAATACAAAAACTTGAAACCACCCTTTAAACACTTGTCATGTACAAAAAATCATCCAATGACAGAATGCCTCAAATAAATTATTTAAATAGCCACTGTGATGTCATGAAAATTTAAAAATACACTACAAAATGTGTTAACATTGCATATGTATAAAAACATAAAAATGTATATATATATATATATATATATATATATATATATATATATATATATATATAGTCGACAATAACAAACTACTACACAGAGTTTCATCAAATAAAGCCCATTTTGTGAACAGCTTGGTTCACAACATCAAAGCCTTTGTAACTGAAGAAAACACTTGATGTTAATAGTTTCATTTAGTCCTGGAGGGTAGTCTGCTCTTAAAGCTATCTGCCATTTAGTTTCCCTACATTCTAATAAGGTTTTAAAATTACCCACCAAAGGACCACAAACTACTTTGTCTAAAATAAAGAATGTAACTTTCTTAAAATTGTTACATAATAAAACATGTTGTGCCAGTGCATTATTCCAGTCTTTGTTTCTCACTGCCAACACATGTTCATAAATCCTTCTACTTAGTGACCTGATGGTCTTGCCAACATAAAAACTGGTACAAGAATTACATACTGCGAGATAAACCATACCCACAGAATCACATGTAAACCTTGTCCAAATAGCTTTCTTGAAATGTTTCAACTCATCAGTACCTGACTTGACTATGTATCTACACTGCCTGCAACGACCACAAGCAAAAGTCCCAACAGGGTCATTTACCCCATTGTGTGATGTCTTAGAAGTACTTTCAAGTATACTCCTTATGTTACATACCTTTTTATAAGTGAACAAAGGTTCATTACCCAGGACTTTCACCCCTTTTAGACCCATAGTGTCAGCAGCATACTCTAAGACTTGAGCCAATTTCTATTTGGTTAGATAAAATTTTGAACCCTATTGTTCAAAGTTCAAGGTTTTATTTAAAAGATTCATGGCATCTATTAGAGTTGTTGCGTGAATTTAATTTGGAAAATTTTGATATGTCAGCTATATTTTTTGTAACACTTGATGTCACTTCCTTTTATACAAGTATAGATCAAGAAATTGGAATTGATTTATTTAGGGAATATTTGACTGGTTATACTGACTTTGACAATGTTAAGATCAACACTTTGTGTGCCTTGATGGAAATGATTTTGGAAAGTAATTTTTTTAAGTTTGGAACTAGTATTTTTCAGCAAATCTCTGGTGTGGCCATGGGTTCTAGAGTGGCTCCCTCTTTTGCTAATCTAGTTATGGCTATGTGGGAGATTAAATTTCTTGTGACACATCCTTTGGCTAAGAACATTTTATTTTACAGGCGTTACATTGATGATTTTTTTCTTTTTGTGGCAAGGGAACCTTGACAGTTTCCAGCTATTCTTGCAAGACCTGAATTGTTCAACTAGTTTCTGAACTTTTTGGGAAAACAATAGACTTCCTGGATATTCATTTGGAACTACTTGATGACATTTTTAGTTTCAGTAGTAGTATCCACAGGAAATCTACCTTTGTCAATCAGTGCCTGCACAGGGACAGTCTTCACCCCAACATATGAAAAGAGGGGTTGTCAAGGGACAACTTATAAGGTTGAGTCTTTTGACCAGTGAATATTCTGTTTTTGAAGGTGAGGTTAACAAGCTAACTGGATTTTTTACAGCCAGGGGATATGATCTGTTTTGGTTACGTAACATTGTTGCTGAAGTTATAACTCTCAAAGACAGTTTAACTGACCCCATTCTGAGAGGCAATTTCAGTGTAGCAAGTTGGGTGAATCAAACAACAAGATGTTTGAGTTTGCCTTCCCATTGCCCATTTCAGATGGAATGGACATTATTAGGCGTGTTATTAAGGAAAATTGTAAGGTGTTGCTTAGACATTTTGGATTGGTGAAGGTTTTGGGTAATGAACTTTTGTTCTCTTATAAAAAGGTATGTAACATAAGAAGCGTACTTGAACGTACTTCTAAGACATCACACAATGGGGTAAATGACCCTGTTGGGACTTTTGCTTGTGATCATTGCAGGCAATGTAGATGCATAGCCAATTCAGGTTCTGTTGAGTTGAAACATTTCAAGAAAGTTATTTGGGCAAAGGACAGGTTTGCATGTTATTCTGTGGGCATTGTTTATCTCGCAGTATGTAATTCTTGTACCAGTTTTTATGTTGGCAAGACCATCAGGTCACTAAGTAGAAGGATTTATGAGCATGTGTTGGCAGTGAGAAACAAAGACAGGAATAATGCACTGGCACGACGTTTTATTATGTAACAATTTTAAGAAATTTACATTCTTTGTTTTAGACAGAGTAGTTCGTGGTCCTTTGGTGGGTAATTTTAAAGCCTTATTAGAATGTAGGGAAACTAAATGGCAGATAGCTTTAAGAGCAGTCAACCTTCCAGGACTAAGTGAAACTATTAACATCAAATGTTTTCTTCAGTTACAAAGGCTTTGATGTAGTGAGCCAAGCTGTTCACAAAATGGGCTTTATTTGATGAAACACTGTGTAGTAGTTTGTTTTTGTTGACATATATATATATATATATATATATATATATATATATATATACACACACACACAGTTTTACGTTTTTATACATATGCAATGTTAAAACATTCTGTAGTGTATTTTTAAATTTTCATGACATCACAGTGGCTATTTAAATAATTTATTTGAAGCATTTTGTCATTGGATGATTATTTTGCACATGACAAGTATTTAAAGGGTAGTTTCAAGTTTTTGTATTTATTCTGATGAAGTTGGTGGTGATTTATTAAATGAACGAAAGCTTATAAGTTTTGTGGAACAGTTCCTTCCTGGTCTTTGGTTTGTTGCTTTTTCCTTTTTACTTTGTTCTTTCGAGTTGTTTAGCAGTTTTTGGTAAAATAAATAAGGAATTACAAAGATGTAACACATGGACATTTAGACATCAATTTGTCATGAAATATCATTTTCTCTTCACTCCAGTAAAGCAGTACACATTCTGAGTCTGGTATTCCTGCAATTGCAAACAGCAAATCAAATACATTTTTTGGGAAAACATTCACTTCTTTTAGGGATCTGTGGTGAAATTAAACAAAGTATCCATAAGAGGGTGTCTAAGTAGACAAGAACATTTGTATATAATTTATTAATACTAGTTAGAGATAGATTTCCTCTGTATTATAAACACTGCCTCTACAGAAAGGATTCATATTGTACGTCACAAAATGAAATTTCCTTCCAAGTGCAATTTTTAGAAGTGCTTTTTTATCAGCCTAGATTACAGTATTCTAGCTGGTTGTACTTTTTTGTTCAATTGAGCAAAATGACTGCAGTCAGTACAACTGCATTTTTATACATTATTTCCTCTGGGTGGCTCTGGGAAATTAAAATTGCACCAGATACCGAACAATCCCTTTCCCAGTATGTGTAATTTAACCATATTACCCTACTGATCAAATAAATTGAAGCCAAACAGAACCACAAAAAAGTCATCAATGATCTGCTAAATTTCTTTATTGCAATCTGGATATGATATAAAACTCCACAACATTAATAATACATAATTCACTGCTGACATAATGTGATTTTAGAATAAAACTGTGGAAATGCCTTACAAATGGCCACTCAATTAATCCATTGAATATGTAATGTCTCAAGTGCAGTTTCAAGAGCTTTGTCATTAACAGGCAATTTAAAGATACTTGTGAGTAAAAAGGAACTGCTAGACTAGTCTTAGTGCATCTGTTAAAAGACACTAAGTTTTGATATCAGATGGATAATTATGAAATGAAAAACCTAATCTGAAGGCTGTAAGAACTTGATTACATGCAAAAATAATTAAGAATAATTTAAATCAGACCTATAGCTGAAGTTGTACAATTACATTTTAAATTTGTTTGACTGAAAAACTTATTGCATAAAAGCACTTCTCCATCATACTTTCTATTTTTCTCCCGTGATTGGTACTTTCCAGAAATTGATAATATAATAAAATAATCTCACTTGAATGAAAGCATAAATCAGTGCATAGTACTTTTAGTAGTGTGCTAAGTAACTACATAATCAATTATTTATTATGCATTTGTTTTATTCTTCAGTAACTCTACTTAGTGTCTCCTGAACCATATATTAGCACATTCCCCAAGGTACACTATCCCTATTAAACACTTTTTGGAAAGATCAGAGAAAGAGCAACAGATGCTGTTATTATGAGATAAAAGCTTTCTTTTTCTGCTACTTTGTGGTCCTTTGGGAATACAGTTGGTGACAGGAGAAATGTTTTCTGCTCTTCTGGGTCACTATTTTAGCACTTTGAATCTGACATCTGACATTATTTAAGTAAGCTGATCATGAAAGGTAATGTGCATTTAAAACTGCTTTTACCCAGATTAGCATTTGATCATTATTGCTTATGGAAGCTGTGAATGTATAATTTTACTTCAGTACTTGTACACATTTGGAGTTATATCTTTAAAATGAGTGTATGTTTCTTTGTTATGTCTAGTAAGACTCTGACTATATATGTGTTATGACATGGAAAACAAAACCTGTTGAAAAAAAGTTGCAACAAAAATGACATAACAGACATTGTAATGCTGTATATCAGGCCTGACAGCAGTCAACAAAATAATAATAAAAATATAGACAACATAGATAACTGCACATAAAGATAAAGAGACCAATTTGTTTTGAAAAGTCCATCACTAACTGCAATCCTTACATCTAATATTATGTTATTAATTTCTTTACAGACAATGAATGCCAGAAGCCAGCTTAAGTAAACATCTGCTTTTGATACTAGAATAAAACACTAGTCTTCTGTCTGAGACATAACCAGTGTAAAGAACAGCAGAATGAAACAAAAACACAACTGTCTACTTGAGGGCTTTGTACAAACACTCTTATGTTAATATATACTAACTCCAAGGTGACACAACTATGGCCAGTCAAAACCTTCATTTAAGCACTATATATGACTAAACAATAGTCACCTGTAGCATAGCTCAATTGGTTTCTCATTCAGCCATAAAGTAAATAGAAGCACACGTTTGACTTTGCAAACCCCACACCTATCTATATATCTATCTATAGCTATATATATAGATTCACTTTAGAAGCTCGAAATACTGAAATATCGAAATTCAGTATTTCGAGCCAATAAAGTGTAATCCTGAAAACAACGAAACTTCAGAAGCGTGAAATTCAAAACCTCGCACACCAGAGATTTTGAATTAGCGCTTCCGGTGTTTCGCTGTGGTTGTGGATCAGGTAAGTGTTTATTTGTTAAGGGCTTTGGATATGGGCTGTGTTGTGTGTTAGTGTGTTTTGTTGCTGTGATGTGTGTTTGTGAGGAGAATGTAGCTTGTGTGGTGGTGTGAGTGTTTGTATGTAATGCAACCTCGGAGATAGAATACTTAAGTACGGGGGGGATGCAGGCCCCCACATGGGTGGTGCAGGGGGGCAAGCTTTTATATAGTAGAGAGCTCGTGTTTGTGTGTGGGGAGGAAGGTGTATGTGTGTGGAGTAGAAGCGCTAATTCAAAATCTCCGGTGTGCAAGATTTTGAATTTCATGCTCCTGAGTTTTCTTTGTTTTCAGGTTTCGATTTTACAGCCTTGAAATACTGAATTTTGATATTTCAGTATTTCGAGGATATAAAGTATATCCATATATATATATATATATATATATATATATATATATATATATATATATATATATACAGATATAGATAAAGCTATAGATATACATATATATAGGTGTGTATATATAGAGAGAGAGAGACAGATATAGATAAAGCTATAGGTATACATATACATATATATATATATATAGATATATATCCATAGTGTGTCACCCTTCAGGTGAGTTGGTAAACTGAGGCCCCATCTGCCTTTGTTGTTGGTAGCTCGGGTGGATGTAAAACATCCCATGGCTCCTATTGAAAAGTGTAGGGGGAATACCCTGATGCCCTCGCCAAATTTTCCTGTAGTATAAATACCACCTTCGTTCTTCTCTGAAAAGAGGCTATTTGTCTAGCAGTACTATCCCAGACAACAAAATGACAAATAAATGCATGATACATAAATAAAAATAGATGTGAAAAAGGAGACTTTAAATTCTCCTTTGGATAAAGATTTAATTTTAGAGTTCCTCTCTTACCCAGTTCAAGTGCAACTTGGACAACTGGAGGGAGAAAAGGAAAAAAAATGTTTTACCTCGCAAGCCTTTGCTCACACATATTAAGGGAACCAGAATTTGTCAGAGATTTGGGATGCATGGCAAGGTTTAAAAAGACCCATGTGGTTGCTAGCCTAGTACATAGCTATAAACCTATATATAGTTTTGAGGGAGTAGGTTAAAGCAATTGTGTTTTGGGGAGCTTTAAGTCAAGCTATCATTTACACACACACGTGCAAACACAAACATACATACACACACACACGCTAGTGTAATACAATATAGCATTGTACTGTGTTTTAGTATATTATATACTGATAAAACTAAATACTATATAGAGTACATTGATTGTGCTCTGAAATCTTCAAAAAGATTACATTGTTATGCACCTCTGTCATGTCAAAGAATTGCCTGGATTTCAGAGCTGTTAAACAGAGTAGCTGCCACAAAACAGTGGTAAGAAGCTAAAATGGCTTTGAAAGCTATAAAGAAGTTTTTCCTATTAAACAAAAAGAGGCAGACTGATGTGTCTGTTTGCCCAACAAAGGCACCCTTTGATAGAACTTAGTGTTTATTAGATTACAAAGATGTGAAACACTTCAATTTCCTTCATTTTTTTTCTGCCACTAGTAGTAGATGGGAACAGCTGAGCCTACATTTACTACAAATGATTATAACCTGTTCTGTTAAATAATAACTAAATAGTCATGTGTTCTCAACAGGGGTGTCAAGATACACCTCTTGAGCTTCCCTTTGTAATGCTGTTAAGTAAATTTCTTCGCATCATTGTCTAAAACACATAGCTTGGCTACGATCACTGACTGGTCATAAGCAATATTATATTAGATTGTATTATATTATATTTTCAGTAATAATGACAGATCTCTGGTCAAAACAATCTTTTGCAGAAAGTCACTATTAAAATACCAATGTTTGCAGGTTACGAGAGAGAATTTTCAGCTGTTAGCCTGCTGATCTATGTTCTTTAATGTAAATAAAAGTTTGAGCTACTCATATTTGCTATTGATATGTTCCTCCACTCCTAAGGAAAACTTTCTCATGTCCAACTCAACTTTTACTCCACCTTTTCTTAAGTAATATGCCACCTGAATGGCTCATTTTCTGATTTTGTCCACAATGGCTGTGGTTTACTGTGT
The DNA here is from genome assembly GCF_019279795.1 of Protopterus annectens. NCBI lineage: Eukaryota > Metazoa > Chordata > Ceratodontiformes > Protopteridae > Protopterus > Protopterus annectens. Next base: position 1,024,291,512 of record NC_056725.1, read on the forward strand.
TATCCAGGAACTATCTTTATCTAGAATTCAAACATAATAAATTGAAATCCATTACTAAACATGCTGATTTAAGGACAGAATGCTGTCTGTGTAAATTCCTAAATCCCAGATTGTGGTGTTATTCTTAAAGTGAGTACTATGTATATGATACTGTACAGGAGCTCTAGTTTGCTTAAGGTGATGTAAATAGGAAATTCACCCCAGGGATCACTTCTGTGGCTCTGCTCGACAGGGGCACAGGAAAATAATTGTCTTGGGTGGCCAAAGCCAGGGTACCTTTTTGGCTAGGCTTATATAGGCCCTAGGGATAAAAGCCTAGTACCTACCTATGAACCTATGAACTATATGTCTTTGCATGTAGGGTGAGACAGTCAACTGAGCATCAATTATTAGTGTGATCAGGTCCTTTTCAAAACTATCAGTGAAAATGAAGGTGACTTTAAAAGGATGCCTAGCTTAAGTTCATCTAAAATTTAGTTATGCAAAGGAAATTGGTATTTGTCTGTACTTCACAGAAGCAGTTTTCAAAGCAGAAAAAAAGAAGATGTAGGATAGCAGGACAGAATCTATAGGAATGCTGCTACTTACATTTTTTTTTTGGAGAGTACCATTTATTCAGATTAAGTGTGTTCTTTTTGATAGCAAGTTAACAATCTAGTAAAGTGCAAGAGGGTTGATGTTTAGTTCAGCTTATTTATGATGTCAAACTGGGAATGATATCAAATGCATTGGCTATGACCAGGTAAGCAGTGTGGGTAGGAAGTCATCCGGGGATTTGGTGAGTTCTTTGAAGCAGCTAACAATATTAAAACAATACAATCTACCCTTAACAAGTCCTAACTAAGAAGGGCCTAGAGCCTGTAGATCTTGTATGTCCTTAATGATTAGTTCTAGAATAGGTCACTCCATGGCTTTATAGATAATGCTAATGAGACTAACGGGTCTATACTTACCTGGGACAGTGTGGGAGGGGGCACAATTATATGAGGAAAACTATGGCATTCCACCATTCTTCAGTCTCATATCATGTGGATAAACTTTAAGTGACAATTTTTGAGAGGATTGTTTCAGTGATAATATGATCTTACAAATCAGCAGCCAATTATGTTGCTTAGCTCCATGGAGGTGTTATTTTTTGTTCTGACAAGGTCACTCGAGACTTAGTTAACACTGATGATGGGTTGGGGTTTGGCCTGAGCTGCTGTGAGGGTGACTCGAGGGTATAGTAGGTGGAATGGAATTACAGATAAATTTATTTACCAAGATGTTTGACTGAATTTTGGTTGGTGTGGGTAGCACTGTGTACAATGTGTTTAGTGTATGGAAGGGTATTACTACAGAGCTTACGTAAATAGACAAAAAACACTTTATGGTTGTCTTTAGCACCGGTGGCAATCTTATGCTTGCAGACAGAATTGGTACTTCTCATAGTGATCCTGGATTCCTTATTAATGTGATTGAATTGTATTTTTTGGCAGAGAGTGTTCAAAGTGTTTAAAGTTACCCCTGCCAATGAGTCATCTACATGAAATGACTTGAGAATATTACTCTGCCTTTCTGCTTCCCTATGAAAAAGCTGCCCCACCACAACATCAACTTTCATATGATTGACACCAGAATGGTGTACGCTCACATAATGGAGCATACATAACTGTGACAGGCACAATATTGACACAGCAGGCAACACAATGTTACTAATGTGCAAAAACTAGACACCAATGCATTTGAGATCAACAGTCCCTAAGGTTGGGGAATATGTCCTTTCCCCAGGAATTGTGACATATCAGAGATAGTATATATAATTAGCAGGAGGTGTAGGTGATCTTGTCCCCTTGAAAAAAAAAATAATGCTTTCTAACTGGGTTTGTGTTTAGTCTTGTACAGCAGGAATACTGTTTTTCCTGCTGTGTTGATATTGTGCCTCTCACGGTTATGTATGCTCAGATATGTGAGCATAAGTCATTCTGGTCTCGATTATTTGCAGATCAACATTGTGGTGTGTTGAGTTTCTCATATAGACCCACCATCCCTTACCCTTACCTATATTAACATATTCTTCTCAGCTATCAAGTAAAGCAGCCTTCATCTTCCCTAACTCTAACTGCACTGTGTTTGAGATCAGACTAAATAGCCTCTTTCCCTTTCAAAATTTGTGTTCCCACTCTGTCGCTACCATGTGTAGCATATTTGTCAATGCTACACTGGAAATCTGTTATTTCCCTCTCACCATAAAAGCACACAATCTCAGTGACTGGAGCCTCTTACCACCTGCACGTGACTGTGATCAGAGCAAGTGCCTATACTCATATGCCATTCAGCAAATGAACAGATTTATCCTACTCACATTTTTGGGTTCCAATATATTTACTTTCATCACTAATCCACAAGGTACTGTTGAGTCCAGAGCCCCAATACAATGCATACAACATCCATCAGCAGTATACTGTAAAGGAGAAAAACATTTAATTTTAAAAATCAGAAACTAGAGACAAAGATGGCCGCCATTCTGTAGACACTGTACATCTACAGCTCTCCAGATACTCGGAATTAAAATCAACCCTGAGATAATACTACAAGATTTTTTGTATTAATCATTGGATATAACTATTCTACTACAATCAAACATTGCCTGAGAGGTAAAAGAACAGAAGGAAACTAATTAAATTCACAGGATTAAAGCTGATTGTCTGCCTGACTCTGAAAAGAGTATTAAACAAAAGATCTGTCTGATTTCTGTTTCACGATGTCAAAAGAGGAAAAAAGCATGGAAACAACAACAACTAAAACCAAATTATCAGCACTGCAGTCACTGGAATAAGATTCAACAGTCAAAAGACAGAAAACTATAAAACAACAGGAACTTTTGAAAGCCGGAATGACAAATAAACCGGATCAACTGGCTAACATGGAAGACATCAAAACTGCTTTATTGCCCATACACGAAGCTTTAAAAGAACTTTCAGACCAGGTACTTTCTTTTAGTGCCACATGCAGTCAAATTCTTGAAAGGATAGATAAATTAGAAGCTAGGATATCTGAAAATGAGGACAGAATAACATTGCTTACAAAAAAAACAGATATTCATGACCTGGACATTCAATCTATGCAAAACAAGATTCTGGACTTGGAGGCAAGATCCAGAAGGAACAATATAATTATAAGAGGAATTCCTGAAACTATTCAATATAATGATCTAATGTCTACCATTATACAAATACTGGAAATATTGTTCAAAGACTCTGATATGGCTAAGCAAATTGTTATAGAAAGAGCCCATAGAGCTCTCAGGGAAACACAAGCCTAAAATATTCCCAGACCGGTTTATGTCAAAATTCTCAATTACCAGGATGTAAATAAAATAATTCTAACTGTTAAAAAGAATGGAGGTTATGTTATGTGGCAAAATAATAGAGTTTCTATGGGTCAGGATTTACCATTGCAAATAAGACAAGCCAGACAAGCATTAACTCCATACTGCAAGTTCCTTATTGAAAAAAATATTAAATTCCAGATGAAATACCCTAATACATTAATTTTTACAGTTGATGGATCTAAATATTCCATTTCTACAAAAAATGAAGCAAAACTTACCTTTTTGAAGATTTTCAAATCCCTCCCAACTTCGGAAGCTTAACTGGAACATTCAGTCTGTTTACAGCAATGTGGATACTGGGATTCCATGCCTACTATACCTCGAGGCTCCAAAATCCTTTGTTTGTTCTTTCTTCTTCACCAGGCCCCTTGGTTAATAATTAACTAGTTTTTTTTTTGCAGGTCCAGCTTGTTTACGAAGATTCCATGAACTTGTACAGCTTCTATGAACTGTGATCCCTCATGAGGCAACAGGAAGTCCTTTAGATGCTGCTGAGGGTCCGTTTTCGTTGTGGCACATCCGGAAGTCCGTCCGTGAAATGGTTCCCCCTTCGCGAATTTGAAAACAGGATTTCATGACTAGGAAGTAGATAGAGCTATGTGGAAGCAGGGGAACCTACTGGGAACAAAAAACGAGGCTTCGTGGACTTTTAATGTGTGTTTCAACTTTCATTTCTGTAAAAGGGAATGTGAATTCATTCAGGTAGGATTTAAACTGAATATTAAGGTAGTGGTTAAAATGTGTCATTTAACTAACATGGTAGAAGTAACATAAAGTTATCATAGTTATTTTACTTTCCTAGGTAGTTTGCCTGAATGTGGATATGCCAATAATATTGTACTGTATTGCAATATTTATTCTCCTGCTTTTAGATTGTGTTTTAATACTGTAAATATTTAGATACAAAGGGGTTTTAATATGGGGATAGCAAGTAAATTAAAAGCACATAATATATCCTGGTATTCCTAGGGAAATGGAAGGTTATTTTTCTGATGTGGTTCTGAATGTTTTGTGAACTGTGCTATTTAGATATTGTGTATATATTTAAATATAGTATCTGCTAACAATAGTTAATGTTATTTGTATGCACCAATGCTGCTGTCATCACAATGTTAAATAAATTAGATTAGATAAACAATGTCAAATTTAATGCTTTAAATATAAATTAAACATATAGTGTATTATCTTGAAGTTAATAACATTACTGTTTAATAGGAGAACTGTCATATATCTGCTTAGGTTAGATTTAAATAAGATAATTAGATATTCTAGGATAATATAACCAAATTATAGAACTAATAATATATGTGAATTATTAGAGAGGTAGAATAGTAATTTTGCATGTAAGGAATATCATTTGCGTTAACTAAATAATGTGATCAAGAGCTGTAGATAGATACCAGTGTTTAGTAGGGAATGTTTTGGTTAGGTTTTGTAGAGTTAGATGTAGTTATTATAGGTTTTTTGCATGTTTTTAGTGTGTTATTTTGTAAGATAAAGAACAGATATTTAGTAATGATGTGTACCAATAGAAGTTTATACAGTGTAAAAAAACCTATGTTTGTCCTGGTCCAGGGGAATAGTGGATAGGCACTGGTTAGGGACAGGACGTCAAGATTGCTTCCAGATATTACATAATGTGCTAATACATCTGAATCTAGTATTGTTTTGCAATTTTAAAATACACTTTAAAGTTTTAAAAATCTTAATATGTGGATAATAGACTCATGGAATGTTAAAGGCTTCCAGAACTTGAAAAAAAGGAAATTGTTTTTTCATTTGCTCCTCCAGTCAAAAGCATGTTTTATTTTGTTACAAGAAACCCATTTGGCTAATGATCAATGGACTGCCCTTAAAAATAAGAAATGGATTAGAGAGGTGATAGCTTCGGAAGGGACAACTAATAGTGCAGGGGTGGCAATTATTATTAAAAGTCAGTACCAAGAGAAAATCCTAGATTTTAAAATGGACAAAGAGGGAAGATGGTGTTATGTGATTCTCGTATCCAAACTTTATGATAAACCGGTGATACTTCTTAACATATATGCCCCATGTACCAATCAACAAATTTTCATAACATCACTTTATTTTATCCTGAATCAATATAATAATTACTATATAATAATAGGAGGTAACTGGAATACATACCAAGACCCTAAATTAGATAAATCAAGCTCTCATAGGTCCTTTAATAACCAAGCAGTGATAGCATTACAAGAATTTAAAACAGATTTTAAATTATATGATCCATTTAAATATAATAAGAATCACATGAACGTTAATAACTTTACATTTTATTCAAGTTGTCATAAAATGTGGTCCAGGATCGACTTTTTTCTAATTTCAGACGCACTAATGTATTTTGATCCTTATATATACATACAAGCTCGACATTTGTCGGATCATTCTAGGATCACATTAACTTTTAATAAGGACACTAGTCATAAGATACGCTTTAGAGGTTATAATTGGACATTAAATCCATATCTATTGCATAAAGAAGAGATAATAAAAGAAGCTCAGGAGTTCTTTAATCAATTACTAGCTAATCTTTCGGAACACCGTCATCCGTCTGACATAGAATGGGCAACTACTAAAGCACAAATTAGAGGAATGTTTCTCCAAAAGGCTACTTATTATAAGAAATTACAAGTGAGAGACATACAAGAATTGGAAACTAAAATTAAATTACTGGATCAGGATCTAATTGGGAATTATAGTAAACAAACTGAAACGGAGTTATTAAAATGTCAGAAGGACCTTTTTTTACTACAAAACAGTAAATTATCATTTTATGAGCAGAAAATGCTGGTAAAATACGCCAATCACATACAGACCTCCTCAAAAGCACTAGCACGTATTATTAATCAATCGAAAATACCTTCTCAAATCTCTGAAATACACTTTAATAATAAAACATATACCGATACTGAAGATATCATGAGGGTATTTGAACTAATATTTTCACAAGTATATGGTGAACAACAGGAAGTAAATATAAATAAGAGTAATAATGATTTTCTGCAGAAAATTATCTTTCCGAAGATTGGTGATGAGCTTCATATGAACTTAATTAAACCAATTTCTTCAGAGGAGATAACTGATGAAATTAAGAAGTTGAAGCCATATAAAGCTCCGGGACCAGATGGATTGACCACAGAATTTTATAAAACTTTTAGTGATATATTGGGAAAAATACTTCCACAGGTATTTAACTATATAACTAACAATAAAATCACTGACCTGCACTTTAATGCTTCAAAAACTATTCTTATACCAAAAGAGAATACTGATTTACATAACCCGGATAATTATAGACCTATTTCACTTTTGAATATAGATATGAAAATTATGACATCGATTTTGGCTAATAGATTGAAGAAGGTAATTAACCTGATAATATCAGATGAACAAGCCGGTTTTATAAATGGCAGACAAACTACAGATAATACGTTATCACTTCATACACTGATTTCTTATGCCACTCACAGGAACTGTAATGCATATGCACTCATAATTGACGCACAAAAAGCTTTTGATAGAGTGAACTTAGAATGTTTGTTTGATATTTTAGCATGTTTTAATATACCGCAAGAATTCATTTTAACTTTAAAAAAACTATATAATAATCCTTATACAAATCTAGTTATTAATAGAAATTTCTCAGAAATAATTCAAATTAAGAATGGTACCCGCCAAGGGTGTCCGTTATCTCCTATATTATTCAGTTTATATTTGGAACCATTATTTCTACATATCAAACAAAATATTTATCACAATGCTCCAATAATTTATGGTACGAAGATTTCCATGGCTGCTTTTGCGGATGATTTGAATATTTATTGCACAACACCTGTTTCAGATATTAAGAAAATATTAAAAGCTGTGGAAGACTTTGCAAAAATATCTAATTACAAAATAAATTTAAAAAAAACCAAGGTATTCCCATTAAAGACGCCTACACCCTTCTCACTTTTACCATTGGTAGGGCAGGTAAAATCCGAAGAAAAAATAAAATATTTAGGGGTTGTTTTTTCAACAGATAATAGAGACTTTTACGTAAATAATGTTAAGTTAATTTGGGAACAGATAGTATCTGATTTAAAAAGATGGGATAATCTGAAATTACCAATAATGGCAAAGACCTCAATTATTAAAATGAACATACTCCCCAGAATACTATATACCTTTAGAGCTACTCAAGTTCAAATTTCCAGGAAATTCTTCAAACAAGTTCATACAGAATTAGCTAGATTTGTATGGGAACCTGGAAAAGTTAGGATATCTTATGACAAACTGATGACTCCGAAAAATAGGGGGGGGGGGTTGGAACTACCGAATTTTGAAACATATTATTTAATAATAAACGCTAACAGAATTTTAAGAGTAGTTAACTTTGATAAGATCAATTCGAAATGGGCTCCTAAGTGGTTGATTTTAAATCATAAACATGTTGCTGGTCCGGGTATTAATTGTAAGGCATTACCTTTTTTAAACAAAGATACCCTTAAAATGTACGTATTGATGGAGCATATTAAAATATATATAATATCAGTACAAAGTCTGTTTAACTCACTAAATCTTTTACAATATATGATGATTTTTCAACCATTTCACAAAAATCCGAATTTGAAAATTGGTAATCAGTTGATAGACCTTAAGAAATTCCCACTTATAAGTAATTTAACCATATCTGATTTATATCCCTTTCTAGGTATCTCAATACATAACATACTAAGAGATATGGATCTCCCTAACTTGTATTTAATTATAATAAGACAGTTAAAGGACCTATCAATAAGCTATTTTAGTAATAGGAATTTTAAAATTAAAGAAGAAGATTTAAACATTTGCCTAAACTTATGGCAAACCTTAACACAGGAATGCAAATATATAACAGCGTCATATAGTTTGATGAAAGAGGTGAAATACAATAACCAAATACTTTTATCGAAATACTGGAAGGAGAAATTGTTAATGATTGAGGATAGTAAAATAGTGAGAGCAAAAGTTATTATTTACTCAGTTGATGATATTTAATAATGTGTATTATACGCGTCTCACTTTACATAAATTTAACTAAAAAAATTCACCCAAATGCCCATATTGTATAGATCAAACGGTTGACCTTTTACACATGTTCTGGAGTTGTAAATGTATTTTTAAACTCTGGAACTCTTTGAAATTCCAACTACAAAAAATGGGATAACAACAGTCTACACTTTCTTGGGAGTTTATGATTCTGCATATTCCACCAACTAATTTGGATAGATCCCAAAGGATCATACTCGTAAATATCTTTTTGTTAATGAAGCTATATATAGCTACAAATTGGCTGAACCCATCCCAGACTTCATGGGAAAATTTCAAGAGTGTAGCGATAAAACATATCTTAGCACATAAATTATTAATTAGTGATCATAAGAAAAGTGTAAATAATACAAAAATATGGGAGCAAATCTTTAACATTGTCTTAGCTTAAGGTTCCATTCCACTTTTCTTCGGGAAGTACAGACTAACTATCGAGTTGTCTATAGATAAGTATTATACTGATACGAGATTTTTATTCTTTTTTTTTTTTTTTTTTTACTTTCTGTAATATCTATTTAGAAGTGTATAGTTATGTATAATGACTCTATGTAACTGTTGGAAGCATTCATGTATATATTCATGTATATATTGTAAATAGGTTGTAGTATTGTATTAACATTTAGAATAAAAAGAAAAATAAAGAATTATTATTGAAAAAAAAAAAATCAGAAACTCACTGTAGGGTGGCCAGTTCTATGTTCGGTATGTGTCAAAGATGGCACATTGCCTCAGGCTATGAACTGCAGTAAAACACTCAGACCAATCGATAATAGTAAGCAGATTACATGACTTAGACCTAGTACGTTAAAAACCAAATGCCTGTATCATCGAGGCTTGCTGCTTTGTACCAGAACTAAAATGTGTAAGTTACTTCCATTCAGTGATAAGTAAATGAAGCGTGCAAATTCTTGTAAAATATCCCGCTCACATCAGCAGCTTCACTGCATGTGCCATTACTGTGTTTCAGTTTCATTATTCTCTTACGTACAACACTTCCTTCTGCTATTTAATTCTCTCACAGAGCCAACCATAGTACTTTTTTTTATTTACAGAAAAGGACAATTTTGAAGATACTCATTAACTGTATCACTTTCTTCCAAACAGCTATCGACAGTATCTTGTCCTTCCAATACTGAAAAATGCTCATAGTAGCTCCGTCATATTTTCCACAAACTCCAACTAGTTCTGATGAGTTCTGGTGACCTAGTTGGGTTAGTCTCTCCTCGTTTTTAAGAGCCCAGGCAGTCTAAAAAGACTAGGTGTCCTGTACCAGCTTCCAGTGAAAGAATTTTCCGCTCATTAACCCCTATGAGCTTGGATCAGAACAAGCTTTTCAGTGACTCAACCCCCCCAATAAGACGTACCTATCACAGTTTACTGTCATTAATGTGATGCCAACAAGGTCACATCCAGCAATATCAAGGAAGAATATTGAAACTCGCAATGATGACAGTCAAAAATAACTGAAAAAAAAATAAAATCCATGGTCTCCCTATCACTATAGGCCTAGGAATAAGTGCTTACATAGATCCTGTAAGGGGCAGGGCAACTCCAGGAGTTCATTATTTTAATCTTTCAGTGTATCAAGCTTTTGTATTTCTTCCTCAGTATTGTTGGATTTGAGCTTGCTGACATTGTATTAGTTAAAGTAAGTCACCTACCTCCTCAGCTCAGAAGCAGGGGACTGAGTGATGACAAATACCAAGAAACAGGACTTCTTAGATGGAGAGATTCATTACTCAAAACATTCCCTACCTGTAGAACAAACTTCCTTGCATGAGATAGTGCAGCAGCTTAGCTTCTTCCGAGTTATGTCTTAATGACTGAATAGGTACACATAAACTTATTCCATGGATTAGTAGTATAGCCCTTATCAAGACAGAAAGTAAACTTGCTGGCAGTACTTCATAGGGTACATGGCTAAGCTATATATGGTTGCTCAAACTGCCTGCCTAGTACTACACTATGATCCTATTGCCTATGGCAAAAAGGGCATTGGTGCTACCATGACACTACCAGCCCATGGATTAGGTTGTTATAATGGTTAACATGTTTACCTTGCAGTCACAAGGTAGAGGGTTTGATTCTCACTTCAGAAAGGGAAATTGGCTAAGTTTAAAATGGTCCATAAAGGGAAACTAGCCTAGTACTTACCCAGAACTTACCTATGAACCAATGGACAATAGTTCTCCCATCAGGAGGGAGTATGATATTTTTCTTGATGCTGGGTGAATCACTTCAAAGGAGTTTGGTTAATAATGAGCTAAGAGGTCTAGCTGATGAGGAAATAACAGGATTTTCAAGATCCATTTGATGGCCAAGCATTCTCATGTAATTACGAAGTATCATATCTCTGCTCTGGGCAATGCATAACTTAGATACAAAACAGCATGCACCTCAACATTAAAGGTTACCATCATGAGATGGTTTGATTAGCTCTTCATGTACACAAAAGACCACTTCCACACTGTATCTATCTCTTCAGTCCATTTCATATGATTAGGGAAAGATTCTAATCAGACCTGAGATAACAGTATCAAAGGTAGGAAAATCGGTGTAAACTATTATTAGTAAAAGCCCAGACCCAACAGCAGCGATAGATTTGGGGCATAAGTTAAAGCCAGCCTTGTTTGATCTATACCTATTCCACAGTCAGCTTAAATACACCCCTGCTAATAACATCTGTCAGATACTACGCTTCTTTTAGGCCAGTGGCACACTTTGCCAGAACTGCTGTCAATACAACCTCCCTAAATGAGTAGCACTTGCACCTTCAGTTGATGGGAATCCCATTTCTAATTGTACATTACCCTGTAGTCTAGCTATGTAACTGTATAATGGCTATGTGGCCATAGGTGCCTCTCAGTCCAATAACGTAATACTGCAGAGGTCCAGTGCAACCGATATAGAGGGCCATATATCAAGAATCTCCATCTGGCACAAATAAAACCATCTTTGTCCTCTGGCCTCTTTGTTGGTCATACTTCCCCATATCCCTTTGTTAGATTAAAGGCAATGAAGTCCTTGGCAGTACCCAGTCTTGTCAACACATGGCATAGGATACGTATCTCAATGGGAAATTAAATTCAGTTGACTAAAGTTATTACAGAAAATTGTGATCCCACCTGGTTTAGGAACCAGTATTGTTGTGCTACCCTACTCACAGATGGACTTTTCACTCTGCTCTAGATAAAACATTTTTAGTGCTTCAGTAAAAACTCTCTCAAATCTGGTCTCAGGAGTCCTTAAAGCTTGAATTCGAATGTTTTATTTGCCTCTGTCACAATACCATACTAGTTTGTCTGAGTAATGAAGACAGCACCACTTTATTTATATTAATAAACGTCCTCACTGCCTTTTGTTTGGTGGACAGACAGTATCTCCCTATAATTATTATTTCCAGTTCAGAGACAGTGCTCATGCTCACTACATCCCCAAGTTACATGTGACATCAAATTGCCCTCATCACACAGTGACTTTAGAATAGTTGTGTTAGATCTGTGTTTTTTTTAATGGGGGGCAACTTATATTTAACTCTGTTTGCTCTATCAAGCACATCACAGGGCCCCTGCAAAGTGACCAGAAGTTAGTTTTCTACCAGTGCCATGAGCTCTATCTTTGTGTCTAGGTGATGAAACTCCCTCAGCCTTGGATTCCCATTAAGCATAGTCCAGTGCTTTATGAGCTTGGGTCATGTTTTCTTTCACTAGATGTGGGACACGTGACTCTCTCGCTCTCTCTCTCTCTCTCTCTAAATTCTGTAACTTGTCATCTTTTCCACCAGATTACAGTAATGCAGCTTTTCTTCCTTATTTTGTGTACAGTGTCCAGCCTGGCATCCACAAAACAATTCAAAGGGGCAAAATCCCAAATAAGACTGTGGCACTTCCTGCATGATGAACACGACATACAGTAACAATTTCTTACAAGTTCTTTACTGGGGACAGTCACGCATTTTCTTAAGGTGACATGTTTTCATACTTCAGTATAGAGTAGTAGATGGAAGACTTTTGTATTTTATAAGAGCTTTATCAGCTGTGAGACATAGAGGGATGAAGACGTCATTAGTGTTAAGATAACCTGTTTTCAACAGGTGGTCTGTGTGCTGGCAGAACCAACAGAGAGGAGGAGGAGGAAACACAAGTGCCAAACCAAGGATGAATTGTCTTTTCTACCTCTAGTTGTCCAAATTGCACTTGAATTGGGTTAGGGAGGAACTCTGCTTCACATGGATGGTGAGCCTGTTCCAGAAAGGGGTAGTCTCTGGGATACATACTTGTCTCTCCAGCAGGTGTTGTTTAGATTGCAGGCAAGGTTTAAGTCTTTAGAATGAGTCATTTTCTGCTGTTTGTTTTGCAGATGTGCAGGGAGTCTGTCAGAGTGTGGTCTGATGATGCCTTATATGCCAGGCATAGATTTCCCCTCAACAGCCTATAGTAAACAGAATACAGGGATAGGGCTTTGAAGAGGACTGCATAGGAAAAGAAAATATTTTGCCATGATTATAATAGACCACCTATTGAAACCAGGCACCATAGTCGACACACCAGCTGACACATGCATCCTCCAGAAGGGCCTCACAGAAACAGACAACTGGTGCCAGAGTCATGGCCTTAAACTAAATGCCAAAAAATGTATAGTCATCCCCTTTGGACAAATCAAAGTACCCACAAATTACCACATAGGTGGTAATCCATTAAGTACGGAAAAAGTAATCAGAGACCTGGGGACCCAAGTTGACAGTGACCTCTCATTTGACACCCACGTCGCCAAAGTGGTTAGAAAGACCTTCTACCTTGCCCACCTTATCATGAAGGGATTCACATCCAGATCAAAGGATGTCATTGTACCCTTATATTCCTCCCTTATCAGGCCTATGATTGAGTACAATGCCCCATTTGGTATGTACCTCACCCGGCACCTGTAGCAGCTGGAAAGACCCCAAAAGTACCTTACCAAGAGGATCAAGGGTCTCCAGCATATGTCATATGCTGCCAGACTGAAAAAGCTCCAGCTCTACTCAGTAGCATACCGCCTGCTCAGAGGTGATCTGTGCCTTACGTACAAGGCCATGTCCAATTCAGAATTAATGGACATGCTCCACCTCAAAAAATCCAAATCCATTAGAGCCACGAGAGCTAAAGATCTAAACCTCAGCACAAATATGAATAGGACATGCTGGAGGGATAGATTCATAACCCAAAGGCTTCCCGCACTCTGGAACAGGATACCTGTCCATGTTAGGCAGAGCCCCTCACTGACTCTCTTCAAGAGAAATCTGGATGAATGGATGGGTGATCGTAGGTTTACCCCAGGGGTCATCACTGTGTCATTGCTAGATAGAGGCACAGTAAACTAAATTTAATTGAAATTGTACACTTTTGTATCATTCCATGGGGTGGCGAAAGCCACATACACTTTGGCTAGGCTTATAAATGCCCTAGGGCAGATAGCCTAGTACTAAACTATGAAACTATGAAAAGGCAAAACTGATAAAATTTATGATGAAAATGTGGTTATTGTCTATATCCATGAAGAAATTAGGAAGTAATTTGAGAATTTTGATTGGGAAATGTATAAAAAGAAAGATGTACAAAATGAAGTATGGAAAGTTATGAAAATAACAGATGGGGTAAAAAAAGAAAAAAGAACAGAAAAAAATTACAATAAATAATAAGAGAAGTAAAAGAAAAATCCTCACCAGGTCCAGATGGACTAGGATATAATTATTATAAAGATATGAGTAAAGATGAAAGAATATTTTACCATATACTACATGAATGGTTAAGAGAGGGGATATCAAGAAGAAATCTGTGATGGGTCATAAGAAAAAAAGATTACAGAAATGATATAAAGAATTGGAGACCAATAACATTAGGAAACATAGAATAGAATAAAATATTTATGTGAATTTTGAAAAAAAGAATGCCAGAGGTGCTGGACCAAGTATTAGCTGATGGTGTTTTGGTGTTAAAGAAAGACAAGCAAAAAAAAAGATGGTAATAATTATTAAAGAAACTATAAGTTGATTCTGGAAAGAAATGAAGAAGCAGGAATAGTAAGATGTTATGCTGCAAATGCTTTTGACATGGTTAGTAATAAGGCCGTGTGGCAAATATTTGAAGCATAAGGTATAGGTAAAAGAACAATGAAAGTTACAAAGACATGTTATGATAATTCTGGCAGTAAGGGTGATGGTAAATGTGTGGCTTGGAAAAAAGTAAAAAGAGAAAGAGGAGTAAAGTGAGGGTGCCCCATAAGTATGTATCAGTGTGTTTTGGCAATGAATGTTATAAAGCAAGGATGTTAATACAGATTAAAATGCAGCATGGGAGCTGGATAGTGGGATAAAGTACCAATATGGATGTTATATGCAGATGAATTTGTTACAGCTGCAAGAAATAAAGTATGGTTGAATTAAGTGGGATTGCAATTAAACAAATCTTAAAGTATCAGAGGATTAAAGAAAACAATACTATTTGGTGAATATGACAGAGTAAAACAAATGGGAAAGAAAATTTGAAAGAGGTGAGGACATTGACAGCGTGGTGAAAATGTTCACTTCGTCTTTCTTTAAAATGTATATATGTTAAATACCTGTATATTAAAACCAGTTAACATACTTATGTCAAATTCATACATTTCCAAGTAATATGGAAAATGAAATCATGGATATTTGTTAAAATTTTATTTGGGTTGCAAAATTAAATCCAGTGAATAGGGGTGTCATTTATAATAGAAAAGGAGGGAGGGTTGTGTGAAAAAAAAAACCATATTGTACGCCTGGTGTCATTACATTTGTTTCTGAATAATTAAAAAAATCATGAAACAGACAAAAATATGGTGGGTAAAATGTTGAATTTGTGATATAGGCAATATGGAATGAAGAAAAAAAAAAAGGATAAAAAAGAAAACTAAAAATGAAGGAATATATGAATAAAGGGCCAGATTCCGTCAAGTTTGTGAGAATCTGGTGCATTCTGCTGGTATTAGCGGACAAGTTGTGCATAAGCCTGTAATATGTAAATATGTCTCTGTGAACATAGAATATCATGCCATATAACATAGTTTCTCAGTAGCAATGGTGCACTGTATATCAATCACAGCCACTTCGTATGTCATGAAAACTGTCTCATAAAGCGTGATGTACATTAACAAAGTTACTGAAATACTATCCCAATCTAAGCTGCATGAATTCCTAAATTGACATATACAACAGTCTCTCCAGTAAGCTTAGACTACTACTGGACATCTCTGTAAGTCATTTATTAGTAAAATATATTTGCTTTCACTTACAGATTCTGATGGAATCCATAACATTTCTTATAAAAAAAAGTAATAAAGGTGAAGGTCAAGCGTGGCCACATCACCACAGCTAACAGTAGCTAACAGTGGCTGTGAGGCATATGTAGGAACACTGGTAATGCACACACCCAAGGAAATTGGGAGATAGAAAAGCAGACATGGGGTATATGTGAAGAAGAGGGTCACACAAAAAGTATGCTGGAAAAGGAAAATCTGAGGGACAGTAAGAGGAGCAAGGCATTTTTTTGTGGTGGGAATAGGCCCCGACACGGAGAGAGGAAGAGAAGATTAAAACAGCAGATATCCTCATATAACAAATATCACAACAAATGACAGACACAGATCATAAATAAACAGTAAGGTGAGGCAAGGTACACAGACGGTGCACTCTACAACATGGGCAATGGAAATTTGAAACAGGGTGGGGATGAATACTAAGCCATTGTGACATGCAGAAATACATATATATATATATGCACTATTACATTACGACATGTTGCAAACTGTGTGGCAGTCATACCTGGATGTGTATGACCAATAGCAGTTAGGTGTTGTAGGGTAATAAGTAGGGATCACAAAATACATCAGATAAATTATCCAATACCCAAATAATCTATCAGCAGTGCAAGTGCAAGCCAAGTAACATCACAAATGAGCAAATGAAGCCTTTTGAATGCTAGAGAACATCAGCAGACCAGAATAGAATCTATGACTATGCATGTAAAAGGCAAATAACCAAGCATGATGCCAAACATTAGTACTGTAGCAAAGCAGCAAACTGGCTGCTACCTACACATGTAGGTGTAAACAGTCCAAACAAACATGTAATGGAATGCTTATGTCCCAAACACATGCCATGTCAAAGGCAACACACAAGTGCAAGTTTAAATGTATGACCTTTATTCTAACAGGAAAATATCAGAAAGCAATGATACATATATATACACCAATGACATGTAATAATATATGGTCATAAATCTATGATTAATGTTATATAACCAACCTCAGCTTGTTCACATGAGTTTGGACAATGTACACGGGTTAATATGTAACAAGTATAACAATAACAAGGATGCATTGCAAGCAGTAGCCACAACTTATGTACATATGTCCTGCATCTGTATAATGCCCATAGATTTGGCACAAGTCGGTCTTGTTAAAAAGCAACTGCATGAAAATGGATGAGAATTCTGACAAAGCTGACCATTTACATTGCATTTGTGCAAAATATATGGCATACCTACAAAGGTGGAAGAGAGGTGGACAACATGAGCCCACATCAAGATGGCAGCAAAGCTCCATAGGCAAAAGGACAACAATATGCAAGAGAACACATTGTAAATGTACACCACATAGGGTGGTGTTGAAGTCAACCCAAACTACGTTGAACCAAATGGCAAATGTATGTTACATGGACAGGCTGCATTGCTGAAGTCAACAAAAATGGGCACATATAAATCACATACACACACACACACACACACACACACACACACACACACACACACACACACACACACACATACACACGGACACAGTAGTGTGCAATCATATAACAGCATCTGGTATAGGGAAGCAAGTTAAGAATTGGCATCACATACACAAATATAATGTCATGCTAATGTAAAACAGCAGGTGGAATAACACCTACCATTAGATATCACTGACCATGGGTATGACTGAGCAAAAGACAGTCCTGTTAGCAACATTACAAAACATTGACATAAAGTCAATGAATGCTCACAGTCCTAAGGTCAATGTTGTTTCTGTATTGATCAGAATATGTACAGAGGGCACGTACGTAAATCAGTGCATATGTACACCGTGTAAAGAAAGGTGCAAGTTTATGTGAATAAAGAACGGATATGGAAATGTAACATATGCCAAAGAAGCCATACTGCAATGTTAATGGATAAATTACCATTACCATGGTGTATACATGAACATTACATTGGTTTTCCATGCATTCAGTTAAGTAGTACTGCCAACATGTAGCAGACATATTTATATGATACAACATAGCATCATCATTGCCAATACATGACACATACAATGCCCGTATGCCAGTGTGACAGCATAACAAGTGTCATCCAAAACACAGGAGCAAGAACATGTCCTTCTGTTCAATAGACATGACATGGCAACCCACAAATCATACCCATTCCAATGTGGTATATGTGGAATATGGGCAACATGTTTTTTGTGAGTTGCTGTCAGTACCACACATGTACAGTGGAATCATTGCAGCAATAGCAGCATATAACTGCTGAAATGCATGGACAACTGAATGTTGAATGAAAGCCTAATGTTGTAATGTGTGTCAAGCACCCATTGCAACATAATGCTAAATGCCACATGACATCTGTGATTTATGTTTGACAGTGTACCACATAAGCATGACAGTAAAATGCTATGCATGCACAAGTGTGCCTATACATTCCAATCACTGATATGGCAAACACCATGGTGGCAGCATTACACAAGTAGATCACACAGACAATATTTACATTGCCTACGACCCATCCTGATGGGGATGAACATCACAAATGATCTGCCAGGCTGTTTTCCCTGAATGAGTCCTGCATAGCCCATACCATATATTGGGAAAATTCCCATCATGCCCCTCATCTGTGTCTGAAAGACGTCAGTCACCACCTCCCAGATCTGCTTCTGATGGGGTGCTAAAAGTCATCTCTTCTGGGGTTCAGCAGGGATCATGGCTCATGCAGGTCCAGCTTCCTTATTGTCATCCTTGTCTCTGTTATGGTTGTCATTATCATTGGAGGACTCTGACAGTGGTATGGCATGCACTTGGGTCCCATACTCTGTCAACATGAATCACAAGACAAGTCAAAAAGTACATATGCACACCTGCTACTACATGACAACATAACATACCCACTGTGGCACTGTGCACACGCAAAAAAACAGTCAGTATGATACCTTAGAACAGGCTATGGCCATAGTCAAGTGTACCACCATATGTGATGTATGTCTGTTATCAAAACTATAACAATGAAAATCAAATGTATATCAGTCCATACAATCCTGTGAAAATTATAGCTGACATTAAACTGAAACTGATATGCATATCTGCAATTTAAGACATTAAGTAGTTTTCCATCAACGATTGATGTCTGCATATGAAAATAAAAGTACATCAGCATACATAGTAGGTGTCATTAAAAACACATTATCAGAAGAAATGGCATAAAATGATTATATAGGACAAGTATAATAAACAGATTAGCTGCTAGCAGAGGGCTCATCATGCATGCAACACATTTCCTATGTGCTATTATCTATACTTTTAGATGTGTTCCATACAGACCCATGTCAAAGCTACTGTATTCATCACAGAATGTGAACTGCTTACTCAAGGCTATGCCATGACATGTGCATAGTATGGCTTACTAGTGGAAATCCTAACATTACCTGAACACTTGTTTACCGGCCATCATCATGTATGACAACCATGCTCAAAGTCAGCACACTTACATATCCTGACATACTATGAGAAGCATGCCATAATACTGTGTCATGCAACACTCACAATGCAAAACAACACTGTAAAAATGACAACATAATACTTCTAGTGACCTGCACTGTTTAAAACTTGTGATGTGTGCCTCAGTAAATTGGACAGTGGATTGTCTAAGAGAATACGACTATATCCATGTATCCTGTCTTGTATGTGTGCCCTGCACATTTAGGTTGATGTGCATGAATGGCAACTATAACCCAGGTGTCCATGGATGTAATGAGTCATAAGAACAGACATCAATTAACATATTAGTATAATGAAGATATATTGAGATGACAATTCAGTGGGAAATAGAAAAGCCATATACAAAAGAGCTGAGCAAGGCAACATGGTCACTGGCTGACCCAACATCAATTTTAGGAATGCAATACAATACACTAGTAATAATTTACAATCATAAACATAGTAACAGCCCATGACACATAGAAATACAGTATATATTGCACAGTCGCCTGTCCAGAGCTGTATTAGTGCCCTATATGCATTTATTAGCTGTCACTACCCTGCAAAACACAAATAGCACAATGTTGTTTGCAGATTATGTAAGACAGTTTGAAATTTTAATCCAGAATGTCTATGTGCACAAGTAACCCTGAACACAGGATACAAGTGTGTTTTAAACAAACCATTAAAGGTGTTGTATGCTGATGCAATATCTATATCTTTGTTAAACTGAAGGACATGACAGTCAGCCAGCAAAAGTGTGAACACTGACACAGTGGACACCTATTCAGGATGCAAATAGGCAAACTAAGCACAACAGCTCAGTCACTGAGAACCACATTCACACATACAAGTGTACCAGCACATGCATTACAAACAGCAGGCAAAGCATTCTTAACTTCTATGTGAAACTTCACAAACAATAACACTGTGACAGTTACACATAAATGACTGTCATCTAGGTTGTGACCTACAATTCAAATCATACCCTTCAGCAAACGTGGCTTGCAGTTAACTCATATCTAAACATAGTTTTAGGTAATTCGTAGTTATAATCGCAGGTATTGTCTGACTATTGCACTTACTTTAAAGATGCATGATGGGTATTCCTGCATTATAACTAACATACCTGGTAATGGCAAAAATACAAGCCTGTAACAATGATCACAACTAAAGTTAACAAATCTCATAAAATAATCAACATACCTCTATCCCTGCACTGTTCCTCCAGCCTGTGCATCAGCTTGATGCACAGGGCCTGATTTCAAGTGCTGTTAATTACCTGCAAAAAGTAAATAGCATGTTTGAATGATTTATGTATACAATAATTAATATACATTGTTCAGCTCATGTTCTCTAACTTTTAAAATGAAGAACATTACAGGACCTCCACACACAGCTTTAAATGTTTCAGACACAGTCCTTTACATGTTGGAAGAGAACTGAAGAGTGGAGAACCTGTGCAACTCTCAGCTATGTTCATACTCTAGCTCCAACACTTACCTGCCTACCTAATCCATCTTGCCTGAGGTTGCATTAAGGAAATGCAGTTAAAAAATTGAGGTATGAATGTGCAGGGATGGGGTACTAATAGGGATCATGGATTATTGCATGTCAAAATACTGGTCACATAACAAAAACACAACTGTAAACTTTTATACCTCAGTAGAACACTGTCATGCAACACATAGCTGATGTTAGACAACTACAAATTGCAGTACATCACATACACATAAATGTATTTCAGATGGAAGACATAAACTATGTACAGATATTTATTATCAAATTATAAATTATTACTCAAAATTATCCCTAATATAAGGGGATGTCACTGTTCTACAGTCAAAATGTATATCGGATCATCTCACTCCCTTCAAATATAAGTATCAGAAGGGTGTTGAATTTGAATTAATAAACAATGACACACTTCTGCATGACATTCAAGTTGAAAATGTTAGCATATTTTACATTCTTTTTGCATAACTATCCCAGTATGTGCAAAGCTTTACACATAAAACTGTAGTAAAAGAGCTGCTGTTGGCAGAACATTGCATATTACAGAGATATTCATAGAAATCCTATGAATAAATGATATTGTTAGCATGTTCAAAATAACCATTAATATCAATAAGCAGGTATGTATGGCAGCACTTTGAAAAATTGTACACAGACACAATGAGCTGAATATAATGATAACTATCCTTTAAGGGTATTTGAACCTACACTTAGCCAAGATATATATAAAGTGGCCTCTTGTTTTATGGGATGAGCTAACACCCAGTGTACTATTTTTCTCAACAAATTAGTATTGCATGTGTATCTGTGTTCTTGCAGATAACAGCTGAATATGGAAACATCCAACAGATAAACACTATAGGCCCTCATGCTCCACAAAACTGCCAGATATGATCAAGTATTACAACACAGAAGATATGTTTAGACAGTCAGACATACAGTGCTTTTGTGTTAAACAAATGGGATTTTAATAATACCATTCGCTTTTTAAATCAGAATGGACTAATGAAGGTCTTTATGAGTTAAAATTCACACATACTCAGATTGGGTGATACTGTCAAAGTCTTATGAGTAATGGGAAAATGTGTAATCATCAGCAGCCCTGGCACTATAGGCATCAGTGATACAGGACCATACTGGGTGTTAGAAATGATGTCCTTATGTGTAGGAAAACAGAAATATCTAAAATGTTCATTAGTCTGTGCATGATAAACAATATTAAACAAGTAAACTTCATGGGAAAACAAGCCTCATGGGGATTGAACCCATAATTACAAGAATCACCTTGCCTGCTCAGTTAGCTAGATAAGCTAATTATCACAACAGCTACTTAATGGTTTTAAAAGGTATATATCTGATATGTGGGACACAGCTATATCCTAGAATTCCTTAGGAATGTTCAAGCATATGCAGGATTGTAGCACTTACTGTTGGCATCCACAGGCTGTCTGCACACCTTGGTGACCCTCCAATAAAGATCCTCAGAATCCCTCTGATACAGGTCATCATAGCAGTGGTGAACCTGCATTCCAGTCTGGTAGATTCCTGTACAGTCTTGATGCTCCCTCACAATCTGGTTCCATATATCAATCTTCGTGAAGTTCTATGGTCTGGCTTCCATGCGATGCTCCACTCCAGTAAGACAGCCAGCATGTAGGTGGTCTTATCCTTGGTCTAATTTGGTGGTTGGATATGTTGAGACCTCCTGGAAGTAGCCAACTTGATGATAATGCTGAGAATGTCAATAGATCAGAATTCAAAAAATTGCTCACTGAAGTCCCACTCAGTTTACAGGTAGCAATGGTCTGATCTGTAAATGTATCAAAAATCGCACTTTAAAAGTGGCCCTTATGGCATGTTATCAGATCATTGGATGATAATGGGTACATGCTACACGTTGTCCCGTTTAACGATGCCTATTGGGTGTTTGCATGGAGCACCTTCCCATTATGTCAAATTTTTGGTTAATGCTGTGATTTTCAAGAACTTACATGGACGTGCAAAAACGAAATTCCAAAACCTTGAATTTTAATGAACCTCATTAATTATGTTTGGTGCAAATAGGACATAAAAGCTGTATGCACATAGCTGGTCTTACTTTCATGTATACCTGACTCATCAATAGCTGCAAAGTAAATTTTTCACATGTTAGCATTGATATGCTGAAATATGTTTCTCTCCCTATAGATCCATGTTATCATTACTGCTTAGAAATGTATGCATATATGCTTAAATTAATGCATTTAGGGAAAATTGTGTACAATGTAAAAATGTATGTGACATACTGGAGGAATGTGGTATTGATCTGTATGTATGCAGGTGGGTACATCTGTATCACAACAAATACTACTTTCCCATATATAGTTGCACAGAAAAATGTAAATAGCACAAGTGAACAGTACACAAGGAGGTACTCAGGGATTTTCCATCTATTTTGCTGTTGACTCGGTACAATCTGTGGTACATGTAAAGAAGCCTATGGATTCTGACATTATCCATATGTGGTTATGTAGTATGTATTTGCAGTACTGTTATGGTTATGTATTCAGTGATGCTTATTAAAAGATGTACTAGAACAACTGCCTCAGTAAAACAAGATCTGTGTTTATGTCTGTTTGCCATGCACTGTCTGTGGTCTGCTTCTGGATATACAGGTTTTACGACACTTTCCATAAGTTGTTCGACTGATAATTTTCAGATACTCCCTGCTAATATGGATTTCACTGCTCACTATTGATTGTGTTGATATAAGCTCATCATGTATAAATAACAGTTCATGTTAATATCAATGTATTTTTACACAGGTTGTCAATTTAGGCGCAAATTGCATTACAACTACAGGATGTGTGTGACAGCCATCACATATTTCTGTTTTACACATGCATACCTCTCAAATGTCCAGATGTTTGCCTCAAAATTTTGGTCTTTTCCTCATAAAATGTGTGTTTTTCTGCCAAGTCACTGAGATGATCTGAGGAATGAAATCACTAAATAATGGGGTCTACTTCAAATGATCAAAGTTTCAGAACTTCAAACATCATATGTTCGACAACCATGTGACCGAAGTTTTGAAATTTCAAACGTTCTGAATAGAGCTCGCTGTACTCAGTGGAATGGGAAATTTACTGTTTACCTCATTGTAGTGCAATCTCAGAGTTGGTATATTTAGTTAGCAGGGGGGTTGGGGGTGAAGGAGGGCTTGGCTCCCTGCAAAAACATGGAGCAGGGAGTATCTGAAAATTATCAATCGAACAACTTACGGAAAGTGTCGTAAAGTATGTACCTCTCAAGACACCTGCAACAACTGGAAAAGCCGCAGAAATACCTCACTAAAAGAATCACAGGCCTAAAGCAGATGCCATATACTGACCAACTTAAAAAATTCCAGCTATACTCTGTCGCATATCGTTTACTCAGAGGTGATCTCTGCTTAACATACAAGGCCATGTCAAACCCAGAGCTGCTGAACATGCTACACTTAAAGAAATCCCAATCCCTCAGAGCCACATGCTCCAGGGATCTAAATCTTGTCATCACAATAAACAAAACATGCTGGAGGGATAGGTTCCTGACCCAGAGACTCCCCAGACTCTAGAATAGACTGCCCATACATGTCAAGCAGAACACCTCTTTGGCCCTCTTCAAAAGGAGCCTTGATGATTGGATGGGAGAAAGGAAATTCACCCCAGGGATCACGTCAGTCACCCTGCTAGACAGGGGTCCAGGAAGTAAACAGTGTGGGAAGAAATAGCCAGGGAATTGTTATGGCTAGGCTTGTATAGGCCCTAGGGCTGATAGCCTAGTACCAACCTATGAACCTATGAACATGAATGAAAACTTTTTTTTTGCTTTTATTTTTTATTTTATTTGATGGTAGATGTTTCAAGTTTTATGTATGTATGCATTGTTTTCATATTACATATGGTTTTATATGTCACAGTGCTATAGAGGACAGGGACTATTTTCTTGATTTTAGCATTGCTCAGGACTGCAGAGAGGTGAAATTGGCATAAGTTGTCTACATAATCCTCTCCATATGTGCCCTCCATCAATTTAACCATGTGTATATAACTGTCTTCTAGATGGCAAACAGACCTAAGGGTAACACTTTTTTTCCCACAGGAAAGCAAAATTATAATAGATGCTCTGCACCTACATGAACAGAGACTCCTTGGATGGGCAGGAAATACAGTATAGAGGAATGAAGTCTGAACTGACCTCTCCAACATAATAAATGCTATGGGAGATCACAAATTAGATCCCAGGAGGCATGTTGCCAACAGTGCTCTGACCTAATCCTTCACACAGCCAACAGGGAATGCTGGTATGAGACATCAAGGGCCGCTACCAGTGGCGGCTTATCATTGACACCTCCTGATGAGATCACACAGTTTCTTGCATCACTACATATAGAGCAGGGGTTTCCAACCTTTTTGGCCCAGGGGGCACTTACCATACTTTACAAGGTTTGGGGGCCACATTAACATGACCAACATGTATCTTCCCATTCAAAACAGTATGTTGTAGGACATACCGAGGGCCAGAGGCTTTGGCAGGGCATATTGTGGCTCTACGGCCACCACCTGTTGACAAACCAGTATAGAGGAACTCAGTACATATTGATATTCCATGCATATTCATGTATTGTCATTTTTGTGTTGCAGTAGAATTGCATCGTGCACATGGGTCCACACAAGGAGATGGCGGCCAAAGTAAGTGTAATGACTTATAGCCATACAACTGCAGTACATGCATAACTGTGCAACCAACATGCGCAATGTTGTCTGCATTCATTTGCACAGGACCAACCACTTCTGCATAACAGCAGGAAATAATAGATGTCTCCATATCCTATTACTGTGACCATTACCTGTTTTTGCCTCGGCCTCCTCTCCTGCCAGTGGTGTATATTGTCACATTGATATTTCACTCAAATTGTAAAATACAAGTACATCTTCTGGTGGCACAAGCCATGTGGGTACACCTACAGACAGACCAGGTAAGGTTCCCCACCATGGTCATAAGCTGCAGTACTGTAGCATAACTGTGTTGTATGAAATTAATGTTACTGTTTTTACTGCACAGGGACATCCGGCCAGTAGGCACACCAAATGTCATGTGAGTATCACCATATCCTGTTACTGTGTTGTATAAGTCCTCAAGCACCTATGCCGGTGCCTGCATACATGACTGTGTTTGCTTTGTCTGTATTTTCTCACTGCAGGATCTGCATTATGACAGACAAACTCACCACATCAGGAGGGTCACTGGTATGCTATTACCTCTCTTTCATACTTTCATAAATGACATTGTTATTACTTTTATTGTTAGCCTCCATTAATAGTGTGTCCTTCTGCCCTGCATAGGCCAGCCACTATCAGCATGATCAACTGATAGGTGTATACTTTACCCACTGTGTGTTTTACCTCAGTTGGAATGGTACATGCTGGCATGTATGTGATTAAGAATGCTGTATTTATGTCTTTGTTTCCCTTCAACAGTTGCTTGTATTCCTGACATATGTCATGTATGTTGCATATGTAACATAATTGTCAACTCCCTGTTATATTGATTCTGTGAGCCATACGTGGACAAGACTTCCTGGTAAGTCATTATTATTTGTAACATTGTACTGAAATATATGGGGCATATGCCATTAATGATATACAGTATATGATATAAGCATGTTTTCCTGACCTGAGTCATCTGTCCCTTCTTTCATGTTTACTGCCTTTATCCTCCATTAGCCCATCCATTGATCCCTAGGTGGGATCTGATGTGTCTTAGTATGGTTGCATGGCCCATGGCACATTGGACATACATTTGGTGATACAGTCCAGCTCAGATGGTGACAGCTATGTGGCTGAGCCTCAGATGTGGAGGAAAACTTGTCCAGCCATTCTGACAATGTGAGGACATCAGATAGTGTACAGGATGAGGCATGTGGACCACAGCCTCATGCTGAATCTGCTGGTGATGTTGACACTTCTGTACAACATGTAGATACTGCCAGGCCCAGTAGATGTAGGTGTGTGGCTGGTATGTATGGGCACGTGTCAGAGGGTGTCCGCCTACTCCTACAGGTAAATGAATGTTCCCAGTGATGTAATGGATCTGACATCTATACACCTGCTTCTGTCATTAATCATGTTGCACACCAGCTGGGTGTGCTGCATGAAGAAGAGGAGTGCAGACACAGTGAGGTCATGGCAGCACTGGCTGCACAGAATGAATGCATGTCATCTGTGACATGGTCTGCTGAATCGAATCCCTAGCTATAGCAGTAATACAGCTGTGCTGTAATATGAACAGGATTCTGCGTACTCTGACTGTGCTTAGCCAAGCGCCACATGGCAGAAGGAGGCCCTCTCAGAAGATCAACCCTTGCCTGTCAGGCACTGATGTCTGTGCTGCAATGTGCACACACTTCTACATTTTGCCAATCCAATGGGGGCCCCGAAGTTACTACCAGCCAGTCAACTCAAAGTCATGCTCCTTCCCACAGTGTGTCGCTACATGCTGGCATCATCCCATCAGTCTCCTCTGTAGAGCAAAGTGGCCCAAGTATTTCCATACACAGTAGGGGCAGACAGGATCACATTGTAAGCCATCAACATAGGTGCCCTAGACTGCATTAGAGTAACACTGACAGTTGACCTACTATGTCCTGTAGGAACTCCAAAATTCATCACCAACAATCTAAACCAAGATAAGGAGCACCTGGGAACAAAGTCTCATTACGTTTCATATAAATTGACAATAAAAAATGTTGAGCACTTTCATACCAAAAATAAGGATTTCTTCAGAACAGTACATAAACTAAAATACACCATATATATAGATAGATCAATAAACACGTAGTCAAATACATCAATTAACTTAACCCAATGAGTAAACCAATCAAGATTTTGCCCTCTTCCCAAAAAGAAACACTTCCTTGCCTTCAAGTACTGAAGCCAACCCTAGTGACTTAAAGGTTAAAAAACACTTAAAAATTCAAAATATAAAGTAACATATCACAACCAGTGGTGACAACACTGCAAAAACCCTCTGAAATATAAGAACACAATAAATACTTAAAAGGTTACTTAAAAATAACACTTATAAAAGTTATTTGTTTATAAATAGTAAGTGCTTTAAGTTGTAAAACACAGGCTATGGATGTCATATCATTCAACCATGGCAAGACAGTTGCATTCGTTCTCAACTGGCATAATTCTTTCTATTCTAAGAATTTATCATCCATTCCATCCCAATGATTAACAGAAAAAATTATCTATAACATAAAAAACAAATTGGTACAAACTCACAGTACATAGGTGTTTAAATAAATCATTCAATGCATCCTGTTTTTAATGTCACATAAATGCCAATAAATACAAGCTCTGAATGTTTGAGCATTTTTACCAATATAGAAAAAAGGGCAATTCAAGCACTGAGCGACATAAACCACCCCAAGCTCTGGCAATTATATTTATTCCTTAGTTTTAGCTTTCCATACCCAAAAGTATAAAATAAAGTGCATTCAATAATATCCTTACATTGCTTACATCATCCACAACGGACGATGTTACCATAAGTAGTAACAAACCTGGTACTCTCCAACATATTCTTTAAACAATTGTCCCTTTTATAAACTATCCTCAGGGTGTCACCTAAAAGCTTAAAACACTTCTGGTTTACACTAAACAATCTCCAGTTTTTATGAATAATATCTTTGATGTCATAAAAGTCCCTGTTAAAGGTCAGTCTGAAAGCACAACCAAAATCCACTTTGGTAATGTCTCCATGAACTGGAGATCCAGTGAACCATGGGTGACATTCCCTTCCCAGCAAAGGCAAAAACTGTCCATCTTCCCTCTTCCTTTTTAGGAAACCAATGGGATAACCCCATTTCACAAACACAGCGAACAACTTATCACTTTTCAAATCAAACATCCAATTCTGAGATATAATTCTGGAAAGTCTAACAGACTACCCTTTGACGAAAGATTTCTTCCGATGTAGACGGTCCTTACTTTTGGGATGAAAGCACTCAACAGTTTTTTTATTGTCAGTTTATATTAAACGTATTGACACTTTGTTCCCGGGTGCTTCACATTGTGTTTTCACTATGTCCTGTAGTGTTAGTCTCACCCCATGGTGATGATGACTGCTGTGCAGACCACTAACAATGCCATCTGTCTGTTGTTGTTGTGAAGTCTAATACAACATTTTTACTAACATAGGTGACTCCATTTAGTACATTACACTTCATACATACTTTACATTGATGTATGTTGCTTGTGATATTAACAGCTCTGCATTATGTCCTGAGTTAGTTTCCTGTATGCATTTTTTGATAGTGGACAGATAGGAATGGGTTTCACAGAGGTATGTCCCTTGTTGTCTGCCATACATGCATACACCATTATGAGCCTGTATGCATACTTGCGCCATCTGTGGTATGAGTTGATGACCTGCATTGTGATAGATTTGCATATGTTCATACTGTTATATATATATTGGAATTATGTTATTATGTCTGATGCTCAACTGGGTACTTGCCATTAAATGCAATACGTGCTGCTGTGGTGGGGAAACACCTGAACATTAGTGTTTAATGTGTGCATTTCTGTATCTGTAGCTTGTCATGCCTCAAAGGTGTGTATCAGATGTTGCTGTGTTTCCTGGGCCTGGACTTGTGGTTACACTCTCCATAGGTTCATAGGTGTGTACTTGGCTAATGGCCCTGGGGCCTTTACAAGCCTAGCCCATAGAAGTGCCCTGGTATCATGCCACCTGTCGTTAGTTCCCAGTGCCTCTATCAAGTAGAGCCACTGGAGTGATCCCCGGGGTGAACTTTCTATTACCCATCCACTCATCAAGATTTCACTTGAAGAGGGCTAATGAAGTGCTCTGCTGGACATGTATGAGAAGTCTATTCCAGAGCAAGGGTAGTCTCTAGGTTATGAACCTGTCCCTCCACATGTTCTATTGATTGTGGTAATGAGGCTGAGGTCTCTGGAGTGTGTGGTGCAAAGGGTTTGGGATTTCTTTAGATGTAGCATTTCTAACAAAGCTGGGTCAGATATGGCTTTGTAAGTCAAGCAGAGATTGTCTCTTAGTAGACGACATGAGACAGAGAATAGCTGGAGTTTTTTGAGTCTGTCCATATAGGACAAGTGTTTAAGGCCTAGGATCCTCTTCGTGAGGTACACTTGTGGCCTCCAACTGTTGCAGGTGTCTAGTGAGGTACATGCCAAATGGGGCATTATACTCTATGATTGGTCTAATGAGGGAAGAGTAGAGAGAAATGATGACCGCTTTCTTCCAGGATGCAAAACCCTTGGTAATGATATGTGCCACACAGAAGGACTTTCTAACCACAGTGGCAATTTGGTGATCGAAGGACAGGTTGCTGTCAACCTGTGTCTCCAGATCTCTTATAACGCCTTCAGTGTTCAGTGGGCTATCATTGATGTGGTAATTAGTGGGAACTGAGTTTTTCCCAAAGGGGGTGACTATGAATAATTTGGCATTAAGCTTAAGGCCATGGTTTCAACACCAGTCATTGGTCTCAGTGAGGCCTTTCTGTAGGATGTCTGCATCACTTGGGGAGCTAATAATGGCTCCCAGCTTACAGTCATCTGCGAATTTGGTCAGCCAGAGTCCCTCCGTATTGGCCTGGACTTTTGAAAAGTAGATGCCAAACAGGACAGGACCGAGGACCAATCCCTGTGGGACTTCACTCGTAACTGGTTGGCAGTCTGACTTGGCGTCAGCTACTTCTACACTGTGGGTTCTATCTGTGAGCTAATTTGCAACCCACCTAATAATACAGGGGTTGATGACTAGTTTGCCTAGTTTATCAATAATTCCTGAGTGAAGAATGGTATCAAAGGCCTTGGCCAGATCGAGGTAGGTTGTATGAACTGCCTTACCTTCATCCACTGCTCTGGTGACTGACTCAAAGAAGTCAACCAGGTTGAGCAGGCATGATCTACCCTTCACAAAACTAAATCACGTGGGATCTAGAGTTTGGAGATTCCCTATATCCTTGTTAATTAGGTCCATGATGATGCTCTCCATAGCCTTACATATCAGACTCATCAGGCTAATGGGGTGATAATTCCCAGGGTCTGTAGTCGCTCCCCTTTTATGGAGAGGGATGACTGTAGCAGTGTGCCATGCTCTAGGGGCAAAGCCTGAGGTGAGGCTGTGAGTGAACAGAGGACACAGTTCACTTTGTAGTTCATGTAGAACACATCCAGGGATATTGTCAGGTCCCATGGAAGCTGTATTCTTGGCCTTAGACAATGCAGCTTTAACTTGTGCTGCAGTAATGTTGGGTGCCTGGCATTCTTCCAGTACTGAGATTGGTCTTTTGGAGGGGAGGGGTAAAGTTGGCACTGAATCTGTTGGCCAGTATGTTGGCAATATCTGTTGGCTCAGTATAGGAGGTACAGTATACAGAGGTACAGGTGCAGTAACTCAGAGCAAATCTGGGTATTGCCATGGAGATCCTTGATATAACTATAAAAGGCTTTCTGGTTGTTTTTAGTGTCTGTCACAATTCTGCCTTCATAGCTGGCTTTGGAGGTTTTGATGAGGGATCTCAACTTTTTGTTGAGGCTAATAAGGGAATTTTTCCAGTCATGGGACTTCATCTTTTTCTGCAACAGTTTTTTCCTTCTGTTGTAAAGTTTATTAATGGCAGGTGACCACCAGACTGGCTTCCTTTTTTGGAGGAGAGCATCTTGGTTCTGTTGGGTATTGTTAGTTCCATGCATTATGTATGTGTTCGTACAGTGCATTGGTGTATGATTCGGCAATCATGCATCTATTTTCCATTGGCATAGGTGCCGTGAAGTTAGCCACCTGTGTTTTTAGGAGTCCAAAGTCAGCTTTAGAGAAGTTTTTCATGCTGGATACCTTTGCGGGGGATGTGGGTGAGATGTGGATTTCCATGGTGATTAGTTTGTGGTTGGATCTAACCAGGGAGGAATTGACTACTGGTGTAGAACAATGGTTGCCCATGTTAGTAATAACCAGGTCAAGGATGTTGCTTCCTCTAGTGGGGGTAAGAATGAGCTGGTCCAGGGCATTGGAATTGATGAATTCCAGGAAGCGTTGGGCCAGTGCATTGGTGCATGAGTAATTTTCCCGGCAGATGGAGGGGTAGTTGAAGTCACCTAGTATGAGAGTGTTGGGTTGGATCTTAATAGTTTCCAGAGTGCTTAGGAATGTGGAGTGAGCATCTTGGGGCATGGTTGGGGACCTATAGCAGGCTACGACCTCTTTCTTCTGTCCCCTGTGTCCTCCTGCGCCTCATCTGATAGCTGTGGAATGTCATCTTCAGATATTTGGGTTTCTTAAGGGAATTCACCCGCACCTGCAGCTGGAAGACCGCCATGTGTTGTTGTTAGCATATTTTGTGATATGGCACACACAGTAATCATTTGTGCTGCCTTTTCAGGTGTGTATTGCAGTCCACCCTGGATGTGTCCAGACATCTGAACAGCTTTCAGTACACCAAAGACATATTCTATGGTATTTCATCTTGTTGAGTGTGCTCTGTTGTAGATCTCCTCTGGTGGGTTGGATGGTTCTCTGTACAGACTCATTAATCGCAGCTTGAATGGATAACCAGTCACCTGTTGTGGGGAGTGGGCACATATGTTGCAAAATGAAGAATGTTGAGAGGGATGTCTTAGGTTACATCCTAGCTGTGTTCCTGTACTTACCCAGTAGTATTCCCTCAGGAATTTCACCTTGCTGGAATGCAGCCCTCAGTCCAATTTCCCAACATATGGCAGCATCACGGACACTTCCAGGGTGTGTTGCCATAATGTCTGTTATGCTGCCATCTGCCACACACATCACCTGGAAGTTCAGGGAATGCCACCCCTTTCTATTATTATATCTGACTGATTCTGGATGGTGAGGGGACTTAATAGGGATGTGCGGGAATTCTGTAAAGTTATAGAACTGGTGCATGACAGTTCTCTGCTCAATGGGGGTAGATGAAAAGTGTATGGACTCATCTACTTTATTGCACACTGTTACTAGGAATTTTGGCAGGATACAGGTGGCAGCTGTCTGTGACACTCCTACAGCATCTCCGCTATGTTGTTGGAATGTCCCAGATGCTAGTACGCCTAGGCTCAGACACACTTTTTTTTCAAGAGGGACGGGTCTGCCTCACAATGTTCAGACAGATGTGTGGAGCACACATCTTGCACATCGCTTCTGCCAGCTGTCTGTCTAGGTGATACCTGTCAATGATTTCTTGATCTGAAAGTTGACTTAGTTGCAGCATTGCTCTCGATCTAGCTGGCTGCCTTCTAGGACACACATCCAGATCCTCATCCACAGCTTGCAATACAGCAGCCTGTTGTAGTTCATTCACTATACATAGCATTTTTTTTTTTTGGTATTATTACGGATTCCGTAAGCTTCCACGGGAATAGCTTCTGTTCCTTGTATTGCAGTATGGCATTCTCTGAGGATTTCAGAAACAGAGTCGGCATTGCAGTTTGTCACATTTAAGTTGTGTTGTGTTCACACAATGTGTTGTAGAATCCCATGGGCATGTGCAAAATCCTACACTGAAAAATTAAGTACTCAGACTGCTTGCAGCATATCTTCTGAAATCGCAACCACAGCTGGTGTGCTGAAGTCTTTCCTTGGTGTGCTGCACTGTCGGCTTGGCAACTATCTTTTGGAATCCACCCCAAAGTTATGGAAACTAGAGACTAGAAAATGTGATATTAAAACAAAGGAATGGTATAAAAATACAATGGGGCTTGTTACTTAATATATAAATGGGAAGAATTTAGGGAAGATGTTAAAAAATCTATACATATGAAAGATAGAAAATATATTAACATTTTTCTGAAGCAAATTAAATTACTGTTGAATAAATTACCCATGGGAAAAATATGAGCCATAAAGTGACAGAAGAGAGGGATATAAAGAATGTAATGTAGAAGAAACTTCAGACATTTTTTTCTCAAACTGCATACGTAATAAAAATTTTGGGGTAATATTAAAAACGAATACAAGTGGAAAGGATTTGAAAAACATAAATATGGAGATGGTACAATATGGAAAGTATGGAAAGGAAAGAAAAAGTGAAATTGAAAAATGGGAAAAGAATCTGATTACTGCAGTATGAGTGTTATGGCAAAGGAGATGTGCGATGTTACCATATAACAAAACAGAAGATGAAGATGCGTTGGTGGAAATACGGGGGTGGTTATGGAGAAAGGCATGGGGTGGATGAATGTATTTTTTTAAACAGGAAAATTGTATTAAAGTCAGTTTGTGTCATTTTATTTGATCTTTCAAAATTAGATTATGCTAAAGACAGACGAATGTAAAGATGGGGTTGGAAAGAATGTAAATAGTGTATAGGATGTAAAATTGTGAAAATAGTGTAAATAATATGAATAGTTGTATATAATGTAAGTAATATAAATGCATAACAGGAAAGATGCAATAAAGCAACCCCTACTATTTTTGATAAGTGCTGTGGTATCCTTTAAATCCACCTTAGCTACCACCATTTAATATCTCATCCAAAAGTAAAGGACAGCATTAAGCCCCGCATCACAATATAATTTCCAGCATGCAAAACTCATTATGGTAAAAAAATAATTAGACATCTGATGACTTTAGTCTGCAATCAAATGACAGTGGTGCAGAGATAATGAGACCCCGTGGGCGTACACTGAAGAGCTTTCTAATAACACTGGCTCTACCACCGTAGGAACTTACAAGCAAGACATGTGACAATGGCAGTAATCTGACACAATACCAGCAGCCGCGAAGGTTTGCACATCATGTGTGCATCTAAAATAAGAGTTCTTAAAAGTGGAGGCCACACTAATTTCTAGGTGAGGCCAAAAAGGTCCCAACAATGCTGCAGTAAAATGCTGACGTATATATATATTTAGTCTATACATATACATGTGTTCATCACGCAGGCACATAGACATGCACGCGCGTGCGCACACACACACACACACACACACACACATACACACACATGGAGGAAACAGGTGCATGAAATGCATGTAGTAACTGAAAATACAGCAGTCACATACAAAAGGCTTTCATTTGTTTGAGATGTATTGTGTGCAGTGTATTGTCATTGTGGATTTCTTGAGGACACTTTGGGATGGATTTGGACACATTTCGCTGATATCACCACTGAGAAATGGTTGCCCAATGACACGGTACAGTAAGAAAAAGATGATCACAATTCAAGCAACCTGGCAGTTATACAGGTATATATATATATATATATATATATATATATATATATATATATATATATATATATACATACAGAATCTGTCTAGTAAGGTTAAGGACAACTATGGAAAATAACTGACTCCATTATGATACAAAAATGACAACTATCCCAATGTAAGCCGCATAGCATTCATAACATATATTTTCTGAAATATACTTAGAAACATTACAGACAATTATGGATATTTCCGTAATTACTCCACTAACATAAAATACATGCTTCAAAGCTGCAGTGCTATTTGTAGTACATATTGACAGCATTCTTTCCAGTAAGCTCAGAGACAGCTGCAGATATCTCTGTAACACATGTACTAATAAAAAAAATATTAAAAGGCAAAGGGCAATTGTCCACGTTGTCAAAACTAACATTTACTAACAATGTGTTTGGGACTTGTGTAAAGAACACAAGTAATGCACACACCCAAGGAAAGTGTGAGATACAAAAGAAGATGTGGAGTATGGGTGAAGAAAAGGGATGCTGGAATAGGAAAATCTGAGAGAAAGTCAGAGGGGCATGCCATTTTTATTTCAAGACTAGAAGGAATGGTAAACAGAGGGAAACAGAAAGAGTAGGACATTACAGAAGATATACCCACAGAACAAATATCGCAACACAAGACAGACAAAGGCTGGAAAAAAAAACAGTAAGGACAGGTAAGTTGCACAGATGGCACACTGCACAATGCTGGCAATGGAAAGTTGACAAACAGGGTGAAGATGCATGCCAGCCATGGTGAAATACAGGAAAACATATCACACTACAGCATGTTGCAAACTGTGTGGCAGTCATACTTGGATGTGTATGACCAATGGTAGCTACATGGCCTAGGATAATAAATTAGGATCATGATACACATTAAATAAATAAACACATATCCAATTAGTCCAGCAGCAGTGCAGGTGTAAGCCAAGCAACATCCCAGATGAACAAATGCAGGTCTCACAATGTTAGATAATTCAATAAGAGGACGAAACCAAACCTACGACCATGCATGTGAAAGGTAAGCAACCAAGCACAGTGCCAAACAGAAGTACTGCAAAAGAGCAACAAAGGCTACAACATACACAAGTACATGTACACAACCAAAACAAATGTGAAATGGAATGTGTATATGTTACACACCTATACCATTCCAAAGGCAACACACAGGTGTAGATGTGTAGGGATGTGAGTCAGTGGCCTAAATGAATGTACATGAAAGCAAGGTCAGTACACTAACACACGCCAATGACATGTAATAATATTTTCAAAAATGTAAAAAGTATTGCATAATAAATGGTACTTTTCCGTTATCGGGGCAACAGATGTAATGAGCGGTTGAAATGTTAGCCCGCAGTCGCAATGATGACACTACTGCCGCTGATGCATATACTAAAAGTTATACTTTCCTTGCAGAGTGTCACCAAATATATTATTTAATTAAAAAAATGTGAATGCATCACAGATTTTAAGCACTTTAAAGTAAAGGAGCAGACAAACAACGAGGCAGCAACAGTAAGCGAGACAAAGGCAACCCGTGAAGGCAACAGTTGTAAAATGTCATCCAAACTGTGGAAAAGTCCAACTTAATACACAGATATTTTAAGAGAGTAGCACAGACAGTGCAGCTTTTGCAGTCAGTCAACCCACTTAAACATTTAAAAACTACACAAGTGTTGCTACAGAGCAAGGGTGATGCAAACTTCAGCAGATTTTTTCATGAGAGAAATGAGGCTCATCATGAATTCACTACCCAGTTTACGCTTTGTCAGGTGAAATTACCCCCCCTCCCACTGTTCTTCATTCACCAAAAAGAAAAAAAGTGGCTCTCCTGCACTGTGATAGGAATCATAGTAAGTAACGAACCTGTTACCCTGACTTCTTCTTATATTGCCATTGTCCTGAAGCTGCTGTACTTGGAACATCTTTGTTTCATCATTACACGAAAACAGTATTTTACTGTCATTTCTACACATTTGGTGAACAATTCTATGAAGCAATAAATCAGACAACAGGTCTCCTGTCTCACAGAGGATCGTAGCTCTTCACTTCTTTCCTCCACAGGCAGAGACAAAGTCAAAATAATGATGGACCAATGCCCCCCATTAGGGACAATCTTCAAATATTTAATTCAGTAAGAAAGTTAAGAAAAAGTTGTATCAAAATGTATCTTCTAAATATTTTCAGACACGCCAGCGTGGTATCATTCCAGTCGCTCATTACATATGTTTCCCGATAATAGAAACATACCTAATAAATATTGCAGGCTGTTCACATGGATGTGAAAAAACTACACTGGGTAACACAAAAGTATAATGAGAACAAGGACACATTGCAAGCATTAGCCAGCAACTTCTGTGCACATGTTCTGCAGTGTACAATGGCCATACAATTGGCATATGTTCACTGTGTCAAAGTAATACATGGCAATGGTCAGTAGTTGCAACAATGGCAAACATATCTGCAAAAATAATAGCAAAATACATAGGTGGAAGTGAGGTGGACAACCTTGGCCCACATCATGGTAAAGCAGGACAAGATAAGTTGACACAATACAAACGCATGTGGACAGCACACAGGGTGCTGTAGAAAACAAACAGAAATACATTTAACCAAATAGAAAATGTATTTTATATGGCCAGATTGATTGCTGATGTCCACAAAACTGGACATGTATAAAACTCACATACACAGTAATGTGCAACTGTGTTACATCAGCATGCATAGGTAAGCAAACTAAAAATTTCAAGTACATACACATATACTGTCATGAAATGTCAAATAAAGAAATGAGGGTGTATGTCAATCACCCTGCTCATTATGGTGCACAGGACACTCCTGTAAGCAACATTACAGCACATTAGCAGTAAGTCAGTGAATGCTCACATCAAAGGTACAATTGCATGTAACTATGTATTCGACTGTTTACACACATGCACATTCAATTAATGTGTATAACTATTTCTTGAACGTACAAACTGATGTCAATAAGTATTGGATGTGGAAATGCTACATACACTAAACATGGTGTAATGTACTGTTAAAGATTACGTTATCTGTAATACAGTGTATAGATTAATGCTATACTGATGTTTGATGCAATCAGAAAAGGAGGACTGGTCATAGACAGGATATACCTGTATATGATCCCACATGGCACCAGTGTTGCCAAACCATGGCACACAACCCTACATCATGCCAGTGGGACATCATGACAAGTGTTATCCAAAACACATATGGGATAACGAGTCTATCTGTTGCACATACCTCATATGGCAAAACACATTTTCAAGGCATATCACACTGTTAATGATGGAGTATGGACAACATATTTTGTCTGCCATTTGTTCCAGTCAAACACATGTTTACAGACTACGTATCGCAGCACTACCTGCAGGTTAACTGCAAAAATGCATGACAGTTGAATGTAGAAGAAAAGTGTAATGTGTTAGGGTGTGTCATGCACACATTGCAACAGAATTAAATGTCACACAGCAATAACAAATAAGCATGTAAGCATGACAGATACATGGTATGATGCACAAGAGTGCATGCACAGTCCAAACAAATTAATGACAATCACCATGTTGGCAGCATAGCACAAGTGGAGCACATAGACGATACTTATCGAATGGAGGGACCAGGCTGATGTGGCTTAAACTCCTGAATAACCTCATGAGCCGTCGTCCGGAATGAATCCCACATAGCCTGTGCCATATTCTCAAAGAAGGGCCCCATCATGTCCCTCATCCGTGTTCAGAACACATCAGTCATGGTTTCCCAGATCGCTTCTTAATAATTGTCTCAATTCTGGTATGTCATCTACTCTGGGGTGCAAGCATGATAGCTCGGGCATGGGAAGGTTCCTCGTCATCATCATTGTCACCATCATTCTTGGAAGACTCTGTCAGTGGCTTGCATGCACTTACTGTTATCTTCTGAAAGGAGAACGTCCATGGGTCCCATGTTCTGGCAAGATTAATTGTAAAATACAACAGAAAAGAAAATAAAAGCAAATGTCTATCCTGCAGAACAGTTCCATTAATATCATAGCAGAACTTACTACGAATATGATGACAATTTATGCAGGGACTGACACGTCCATTATGGCTATCATAAAGTCATTATCCTAAATGTCCTATTTGTAAATAGGATGTCAGTATTCTTTTGTGAACAGTTCTATAGGCTTAGACATACCCACCCAGGTCATTAGCTTTGTAAAAAATGTATGAATACTCATATCAAGAGATAGTACTGGCTGCCTGCATTCAATGATTTATATGAACAGCCACTAAGTGCAATTTTTACAATGAGGAGAAAGTGATATGGCAATACTGTGGACAATAGGCAAGCCATATGATAAACATCTGAGACAGGTAGCATGATAATTTGCTGAATACACATCAATATAATAAATACATCAGTAAAATAAGTAAATAAATAAATGTTCAATTATCACAGTTGGAGATATATGGGAATCTAACATATCTGGTACTAACAGTATTTTATGTGTACAACTGTATCCATTATATACCAAAAATTATTAGCAATCAGTAGCATGAAAAATTAAAACTTTGTGAATATGCTTGCTGATAGTGAACTGCTGCACACAAGTGTCTGTCTGCACAAGCATCAGTAAACCTAGGCTATAAATGTGTTTCTACAAAAACACCCAAGGTGTTGGAGACAGACACAATACCAGTGTTGACATGCAGTGAGTGCTGAATATGAACTGCTGCAATCAAATGTCTATTTGCACAAACATCACTAAACCCAGGCTATTACTGTTTCCATAAAAATACCCAAGATGTTGGAAGCAAATGCAATACCATTGTTGACTTGCAGGGTGTTCTGAAAGTGAACTGCTGCAATCAAATTTATTCTGCAAAAGTGTCAGTATACCTAGGCTATAACTGTGTTTCTACAAAAACACCCACGATGTTGGCATGCAGGGTGTGCTGAATATGAACTGCTGTAATCAAATATCTATCTGCACAGCTGTCAGTATACCTAGGCTATAACTGTGTTTCAACAAAAACAATGTTGGAGGCAGATGCAGTACCAATGTTTGCCTACAGGATGTGCTGAATATGAACTTTTCAAATGTCTATCTGTACAAGCATCATTAAACCTAGGCTATAACTGTTTTTACACAAGATGTTGTAGGCACATTCATTGCCAAAGTTGACCTGGAGTTTGTGCTGAATATGAACTGCTGCAATCAAATGTGTAGCCACACAAGTGTTAGTAAACCTAGGCTGTAACTGTTTTTTCACAAAAACACCAGAGATTTTGAACTGATGGGCATACCTCACAGTCTGCAAACAGTAGTGCAAATACTGATACAGCAGACAACCACTCAATCTCTGAAGATGTAGGCTATACACAACAGAACAATCACTAGAAACCGCAGTCATATATACAAGTGTGGAAAACAATGCATTATAAGCAAAAGTAAAAACACTTAGACTTGCATACAAAACATCCATCACAAAATATGTGTGACAGATACACCAAAGCAACTATTTTTTATGTTGTGGAGTACAGTTCAAAAACTGTGTAAGGAAACAATGGTTCGATGCTACATGAAAGTTCAACATATTTAGATTTCAATCACAGTTAAGTACAGCTATCGTGTAATACTTTCACTTACCTTACTGATGTATGATGGATATTCCTGCATTCTATTCAATATCAAGTTATTGTGAAAAATGCAGGTCTGTAAACAGGAGTAGATGCATTTCATTTCATAAAAGAGAAAAATAATCAACACACCTCTTTTCCTCTGCTGCTCCTCAGACCTGTGCATCTGCTCAATGTGCATGGCTTGGTTTCTGCTCCGATCCTCCTTGTCTGAAAACAGAAAAGAGAAAGTATGAATGATGCATTCATCAAATAGTGATATACATTTCTCAGAGCAGTTTCTAGACAATTTATTTCTGAAGAACATTAGATAATCACAATACACATTTTTCAGTGTTACATACAGGTTTTAATGTCTTTGAAAAGAGATAAGAGATTCAAGCCTGCAATGACAATGCATATCCAAACTCTCCCCACGAGAGATAGCTGCCTAACTAGCACAACTTAACTGAAAAAGCATGTTTTGAATGCAGTGAAAAGACTTCTTTTTATGACATCATCTGAATGCGGATGATCTAATAATTAGGATCCTTGCTTAAGATTGCAAAGTATGAACTTGTGCTGGGCATGTAGTTAGTTTGGAATCATTTGTTCATGTCAGCAGCATGTTCAGAAACTTTAACAGTAATGGAAAGCATCCATTCCTCAAGACAGTGGGACAATGTCATATACCATAGAGCTTCTGTGAACAGAAACATACAAGATGCTATACATAAGGGACACACTGAGGTATGTGTGAGGGGTATGATATATCTTGCCAAAGTGCACATCACTAAGAAAATATATACATCTTCCTTGTTCTGCATTTCAACTGTTAGTCTGTCCATCCTGCTCCCTCAAAAGATGATGATAAAAACAGTCCTTGATAGTTTTACAAAGTACACAATATTAACAAAAGAACTGGTCAGACATAGATCAGTCTTTAGCAAGCTTTACTGACCTTGCTGTTAAATACCTGATAATAGTAGAACATTACAGATTACAGATATGTTTGTAGTAATTTGAAGAATAACCAGGTTTTTCACAACCATGCTAAAAATACACATTAATATCCATAAGTGGAATATGCTTCTTTAAATAAATTCTATGGGTAGATTAAAGCAAGATAACAGTTTCATATATGTGCCTCCTCTCTGGATTTGAACACATAACATGGATAACATGACAAAATGTAGACATGCTACTTATAAGCCAAGCTAACACCCAGCACACATTATTCCTAAACAACCAGGTACTGCTCTACAAACCCTGTTGTTAGAAAACTGCTGTTATCAGAGCATTATGGATTACAGGGTACATTCATAGGAATTGGACACCTCACTGAGTTATTTGTAACCACACTCAACATAAACTTTAATATCATGTATTGGAATATGCTTCTCCAAAGAAATTAAAACAATGAAACCAATTGGTTAAAAAACACAAAAAGAAGAATCTAGCAAAGCTAGACTTTCCACTGTACAAGAGGTTTAATGTATCACACAGTGGAAAGTCTAGCTTTGCTAGATTTTTTCTTTTTGTGTTTTTAACCAATTGTGTGACATTTTTACTCGTTGTTTTAGTTTGTTAGTTGGGCTATTTTGTGGACACCCTAATGTTTGTGGATATCAGTTGGGTATGACAACCCTGTGTTTCCAAATGTCAAACATTCCTCTTATGCTGTGCTGATGATGCCATAATAAGGCAGAAACATGCATGACCACAGCTAGACGGTTTGGCTGAAATTATCCATAAATAGACTTAAAAGTAAAAGAAAATGTCATGGGCATTCAGAATTGCCATTTAGCTGAAACACCTGATATCCTTTATATCATATTATATTTGCATATATCCCATGTTGCCTCTGATATAAGAGGTTTAAGGTATCACACAGAAGAAAGTCTACCTTTGCTAGATTTTTCTTTTTGTGTTTTTAACCAATTGGTTTTCATGTGTGACCTTTTTACTCATTGTATTAGTTTATTAGTTGGGATATTTTGTAGACACCTTAATGTTTATGGATATCAGTTGGGTACAACAACCTGTGCTTCCAAAAGCTGGACATTATTCTTATGCTGCACTGATAATGCTATAATAAGCAGAAGCATGTTCACAGTTAGAAGGTTTATTATTGACCTGAAATTGTCCATAACTACACATTCAGAATTGCTGTTTAGCTGAAATACCTGAAATCCTTAAAGAGTAATTTGCATATATCCCATGTTGCTTCTAATACAAAAGGTTTAGGGTATCACACACTGGAAAGACTAACTTTGCTAGATTTTCCTTTTTGTTTTCTCCAAAGAGATGCTATGAATGGATTAAACCAAGATAACAGTTACAGATATGTTTCCTATATGTGGATTGGAACCCACTGTACACCAAAATTTTGGCATGATGGCTAACTGCCTTACAGCCCAAGCTAACAGGCAGCAGGGACTTCAGTTTAAAAAACAGGTACTGCAGGTGTTTATTAAAAGTATTGTGGGGAATGGATGATCACGGAAACTGCAAAAACTTATTGAACATTTTATTGTAAAATAATAACATCTGTCAACACATAACTGAAAAGATATGTGTAAGCAGTCAAACGGGCATTAATTTTTAGCTTAAATAAACATTTATATGTACTTTCTTAGGAGGAATGAAGTAATGAAGCTATGTATTTGTTTTTATTCCAATGTATAATGGTGCAGTAGGTGATACTCTGGTACTATAATGGAAAGCTATGAAGTACACAGTCATCCTCACCCTAGGCGCTACAGGCGTCTGTCATGCCTGAGGATACTGGGAATGTGAAATTATACAGTTAGATCTTGTAACATATATACATCTACAAAAGTAATAATTATGGATATTATACATATTATTAAATAAATTAACACCATGGGAATCAAACCCACAGTTATAAGGACATCATTTACCAAGTTCATTTAATTATCCCCATGAGCTAATTATCACAGCAGCTACTAAATGATTATAAAAAACAACTTTCTGAAATATATATCTGACAGAGAAATACCTGCAAAATTTGCAGGAATGCTCAGGTATGAGTAGAATATTGACACTTACTGTAGAATTCTACAGGCCACCTCCACACTTTGATGACTCTCTGTCATAGACCCCTCCATGTCACTCCAGCACAGGTTATCATAGCAGCTGCTAACCTGCACTCCAGTATGGTAGATCTTTATCCTCCTTTGGTCCTCCCTCATGATCTGCTTCCATGCATCCATCTTAGCAAATTTTCTGGATCTGTCTCTCATCCTCTGCTTCAATTTGGCATAAACAGTCGACATCTGGGTCATCTCCTTATTGGTCCAGTTGGGCGCACAGAAATTTCTCAACCTACTTGAAATAGCCATACTGATCCTCACATTGAAGAAGTCTGGAAAATACAGACAAAGAGAAATGCTCACTGAGGTACCACTCAGTTTGCAGTTAGCAATGGTCTGATCAGTAAATGTATCAAAATCAGTATTTGAAAGCAGCACTGATGTCATGTTATCAGATCATTGGAAGATAATGGACATGTGCCAGACATGGTACCATTTATCGATATCTATTGGGTGTTTCCAGAGAATACGTGGGTATTATGGCACTTGAAGTCAATTTATGTGGAGGTTCAAATGGGATTCCAAAAATTTTAATTTTAATGAACTTTATTAATTATGTATGACACAAAGGGTACTTAAAGGTGGGTGTACAATGGTGCATTTTGACTCTGTGATTTGGAGTGAGAGGTACATTGGCAATTGGTAGAATTTCTGATTTGGTGATTAGTAAATCTCTTCATGTCAGTCACTTCCAAAGGTACCTGGTTAAATTATTTTTTACTCCAAATGCTATCTTTAACAGAAGTTGTTATACATTACTGGAGTGACATTGGTTTGAACTTTATGCATATAGGTGTTGCTACTTTAAATAATTCATTTCAGTCCCATATGCAGCTCTATAGACAAATTTATATTGCAAATGTTAACAGTTTATAAAGGCTGATTTATGGATCATTTGCAATTCTTACTGGTAATTCCTTGGATTCTGTGGTATAACTATGTAAACCTATGGATTCTGACCTATTGTATGTATGTAGTATGTTATGTTGATATTGCAGATATTTCTTAATTCATGTTTCCTAACAAAACTGTTAAAAATGTGCTGTTGCTGTTATGGATATTTCTTCAATGATGCTTCTTAACAATGGTATTATCACTGCTGGCTCAAT
Source organism: Protopterus annectens (assembly GCF_019279795.1). NCBI lineage: Eukaryota > Metazoa > Chordata > Ceratodontiformes > Protopteridae > Protopterus > Protopterus annectens. The sequence goes on from NC_056725.1 coordinate 1,024,336,411, forward strand.
ATACTATAGATTCATACTGTCTGTGGCCTGCCTACGGAGCCTGAGGTTTTCTGACACTTTCCGTAAGCTGTTACAATGTTACTTGCAGTAATATCTTAATGTGAAATGCATTCAGATATCTGTAGTATGATGCTATTTTTAGACCTCCATTCAACAAATATGTAGTGTGAGGGGCTCTAATCCCAATCACAAACTCTACAGATATTGCAAGTTATTTTGATTTTCAAATTTTATGTAAGAAGGCATTGTTGTTATGTTTTATATGTCACATTAGTATTTATCACAAACAGTGTTATACAGACATTTGCATTGCACAGGAACGCATACTGTTTATATTGACATATGCTGTTAACCGAATTAAATGCATAAATGGGCTCACACAGGAATATTGTCATGTGCATATCACTTTCTTTCAGATGGTCAACCATCTTGGGGGTGACAACTTCTCCCCTCATGAAAATGACATCATAACTGATCCTCTCCAGCAACATGCTAGGCCATTTTGATGATACAGTTTGGAGACGTGAAATCTGGACCAACCTCATCAACATGATAAATACAGTTGGAGGCCAAAAGCAATCCCATGATGCCTGTAGACAATGCTGCTCATACATGATCCTTCATGCACCCAACAGAGTTAGATGTTATGGGAGATTGAGGGATGCCCCTGATGACAGACCACCATTGACCCCCCCCCCCCAATGGCATAACAAGATTTCTGAATTCACTCTATATAGCAAGAGGGGAGAAACTCATCTTGGGCTTAAGATTGAAGCTGGAGTTCCAGGTTGAACATGTATGTCTTTCTTTCCATAACATGGCTGGGTAGAGAGACAATCACTGCATACTGCTGTAGCATGCATATTCATGTATTATTGTTTTTGATTTACAGCAGCAGAATTGAGATGTGCACACAGATCCACACAGGGTAAGGATACTAAACATAAGTCTAATGACATGTATTCATACAACTGAAGTAAAGACTTAGCAGCACAAACAACATGTGTAATGCTGTTTGCATTAATAATCACAGGTCCATCTGCTTTGGGGCTAAGCCAGGGATCAGGAGGTGAGTGTCTCCATACTGTTACTGTGACCACTACCCTTTGATTGTCTCAGCCTCAGTTTATAGCACTGCTGTTTACTGTCATATTGTTATTTGCCTAACATTGTACACTACAAGTCCATTCTGTGGGGGTCCAAGCTGTGCGGGTTCAGGAGCAGACAGGCCAGGTATGTTACAGCAAAATTGTTATAACTTGCATCGATATGTAGCACATATGTGATACATGATGTTTATGGCAATATTTGCTAACACAGGCCCATATGGTGTATAGTTGCAACTTCCATCACATAACTATTTGTAGCCCATGTTACTGTGTTGTATATGTGATGCTGTCAGTATTGTGCTTGCTAAATACATGACTGTGTTATTTTTCTCTTTACTATCCCAATGCAGGATCCACTGTACAACCCACAACTTCTCCATAGCAGGAGTCTGTCAGTGGTGTGCTACTAACGATGTCTCATAACTGTCATTGCTAGTGACCCTGCTGTTATCCTCCATTAATACTGTGTCCTTCTTCCGATCTTAGGCCAGTCTGCATCAACATCATCAAGTGCACACATGAGCGGTATGTGTACGTCACACCTTCTGTACGCTTTAACTGTGTTCACCTGGTTAATGGTGGCAATGACATGATCAGCAATGCTGTTTTTTCTGTACAATTATTGTAGGTCATCCCCCTTCAACAGCACCATCTTCCCATGAGGTGTTGCCAGTTGTGTGTTTTTTTGTATTCTTTACTTATGTCATGTATGTTGACCTTGTAACCAAATTGTATACTCCGCGTATGTAGATTCTGTGAAACATACATACAGTAGACCTCATGTAAGGTCATTACTATTTGTAACATTGCAGTGAGACATGTATGTCATATGTCTTTGATGATCTCCAACATGTGATGGAAGCACATTGTCCTGATCCATGTCTTTCTATCATGTAGTACATCAAGTATCTGCATCATCCAGCAGCCCATCCAGTGGTCATGATGTTATTCAAGATGTGTCTCAGCATGGTAGTATGGCCCCTGGCACAGAGGACCTTGAAGTGTTTTGAGAGACTGTCCATGATGTTGACAGTGATGTTGCTGCAGCTGTAGCCACAGATGTGGAGGTCAACTTGTCTAGCCATTCTGAGGATGATGGCACAGTGGATGTAGAACAGGGTGAGACCATTGATCAGTAGACCTCAGTTGAGACCGCTGCTGATTAGGTTCATAGGTTCATAGGTGTGTACTAGGCTAATGGCCCTGGACCCTTTACAAGCCTAGCCCATAGGATTACCCTGACATCATGCCACCTGACCTTAGTTCCCAGTGCCTGTGTTGAGTAGAGCTATTGGAGTGACTCCCAGGGTGAATTTTCTATTTTCCATCCACTCATCAAGATTCCTCTTGAAGAGGGCCAGTGAGGTGCTCTGTTTGACATGTATGGGAAGTCTATTCCATAGCATGGGCAGTCTCTGGGTTGAGAACCTGTCCCTCCAGCTTGTTCTGTTGATTGTGGTAATGAGGTTGAGGTCTCTGGAGTGTGTGGTGTGGAGGGATTGGTATTTCTTTAGATGCAGCATTTCTAAAAGAGCTGGGTCAGACATGGCTTTGTAAGTCAAGCAGAGATCACCTCTAAGTAGATGATATGAGACAGAGTTGGAGTTTTTTGAGTGTGTCCATATAGGACAAGTGTTTAAGGCCTAGGATCCTCTTTGTGAGGTACTTTTGCAGCCTCTCCATTTGTTGCAGGTGTCTAGTAAGGTACACGCCCAATGGGGCATTGTACTCGACAATTGCCCTAATGAGGGAAGAGTAGAGGGGAGACAATGACCTCTTTCTTCCTGGATGCAAACCCCTTAGTAATCAGTGTGCCACACAGAAGGACTTTCTGACCACAGTGGCAATGTGGTGGTCAAAAGAGAGGTTGCTGTCAACCTGTGTTCCCAGATGTCTTATAACGCCTTCTGTGCTCAGTGGACTACCATCAATGTGGTAATTCATGAGAACTGTGTTTTTCCCAACAGGGATGACGACATATTTTTTGGCATTGAGCTTAAGGCCATGGTTCTGACATCAGTCGTTGGTCTCAGTGAGGCCTATCTGTAGGATGTCAACATCACTTGGGGAGTTAATAATAGTTCCCAATTTCCAATCATCTGTGAACTTTGACAGCAAGAGTCCCTTCGTGTTAGCCTGGACTTCAGGGAAGTAGACACCGAACAGGAGAGGACCCAGGACCAAACCCTGTGGGACTCCACTAGAGTCTGGTTAGCAATCTGACTCGGAGTCAGCTACTTTCACACTGTGGGTTCTATCTGTGAGCCAATTTGCAACCCACCTAGTAATATAGGGGTTGATGCCTAGCTTAGTGAGGTTTTTCTATGATTCCTGAGTGGGGAATGGTATCATAGGCCTTGTCCAGGTCAAGGTAGGCTATATGAACCACCTTGCCTTCATCCACAGCTCTGCTGACTGACTCAAAGAAGTTGACCAGGTTGGGCAGGCATGATCTACCCTTCACAAAACCAAACGGTGTTGGATCCAGAGTTTGGAGATTTCCTATATCCTTGTTTATTAGGTCCATGATGATGCGTTCCATAGCTTTGCATATCAGACTCAGCAGGCTAATGGAGCAATAGTTCCCAGGGTCTGTAGTTGCTCCTCCTTTGTGGAGATGGATGACTATAGCAGTGTGCCATTCAGTAGGGACAAAGCCTGAGGTGAGACTGTGATTGAACAGGGCACACAGGTGAGGTGCCAGTTCACTCTGTAGTTCATGTAGAACACAGCCAGGGATATTGTCAGGTCCCATAGAACAGTGCTGCTCTAACCTGTGCAGCAGTAATGCTGGGTGCCTGGCAATCTACTGGTATTGTGATTGGTCCTTTGGTGGGGGAGAGGGGTAAAGTTGGCACTGAATCTGTTGGCCAGTATATTGGCAATATTTGTTGGCTCAGTAAAGGAGGTACCATTATGCAGCAGCACAGAGAAAATCTGGGTATTGCCATGGAGATTTGTTACATAACTATAGAAGGCCTTGTGGTTGCCTTTACTATCTGCTGCAATTCTGTTTTCATAGCTAGCTTTAGAGGATTTGATGAGGGATCTCAACTTTTTGTTGAGCATGACAAGGGAGTTTTTCCAGTCTTGGGACTTCGCCTTATTCCACATGAGTTTCAGTTTCCTCCTTCTATTGTAGAGTTTGTTTATGGCAGGGGACCACCAGATTGGCTTCCTTTTTTTTGGAGGAGAGCATCTTAGTTCTATTGGGTATGGCGAGATCCATGCATTTGTGTACATGCCCATACGGTGCACTGGTGTATGATGCGGCGGTCATGCAACTATTGTCCATTTGCATGGGTGCCGTGAAGTTAGCTACCTCTGTTTTTAGGAGCCCAAAGTTAGCTTTGGAGAAGTTTTTCATGGTGGTTACCTTTGCGGGGGGGGGGGGTTCCAAGGTGATTAGTTTGTGGTCAGATCTAACCAGGGAGGAGTTGACTACTGGTGTAGAGCAATGGTCGCCTATGTTAGTAATGACCAGGTCAAGGATGTTGCTACCTGTAGTAGGGTTAAGAATGAGCTGGTCCAGAGCATTGGAATTAATGAATTCCAAGAAACATTGGGCAACTGTATTGGTACATTAGTAGTTTTCCCAGTTAATGGAGGGGTAGTTGAAGTTGCCCTGTATGAGAGTGTTAGGTTGGACCCTAATATTCTCCAGGATGCTTAGGAACGTGGAGTGTGAGTCTTGGGACATGGGTGTGGACTTATAGCAGGCTATGGCCTGAATCGCTGTTTTACCCAATGTTAACTGTACTTGAAGTATCTCTGATGCGTTATGTTGGGCTATCAGTCTGGAGGTGTGCGCTTCCTTTATGAATATGGAAACACCACCGCCTTTGGCGCTTCGGTCCAAGTTCTGCAGCCAAAAGGTGTGGAAAGAGTTATAGCCTGGTAGTGCAGGGGTGCTTTCTGCTGCCTTGAACCAGGTCTCTGTTACAGCATAAATGTCAATGTTCTCCATTTTAAGGAGTGCTTCGAGCGAGTGCATTTTGAGATTTAGACTTCTAGCATTGAGCAGCATGACCCTCAGATTACATTTGTTTGTAGCTGTTAGGGTGATAATTTGGTCTTTGGAACACCACCTAAAAAAGGCACTATAGGAGTGGCAAGAGCCTTGGCCAGTATCTGGAAGCCCAGGGGTGACAAATGCAGGCCATCTCTGGCAAAACATCGAGGTCTCTCAATCATGTCATCCCAGGCAGACAGATACTGGATCCCCTTAGAATGACACCAGAAACTTAGCCAATTGTTGAAATCAGTCATTTTCTGATTGTATTGTGGTATCATTCTAGGTGATGGTAGGAGGCTGCTCAGGGCTAGGCTCATACCCACCTGGGCTACATAATCCGAGAGCTCCTCCATGTCTCTTTTCATGTAGTCCAGTGAGGTACATCTCAGGTCATTCACACCCACATGTACAATGACGGAGTTGTATTTGTACCTGTTGTTGAGGGGCCTGATGCCAGTTTCACACAACAACCAGAAACAGGGCATCACAGCAGATGTCGGTGAGCAGATGTTGTGCATGGCCACATGTCAGAGGGTGTCCGCCTCTTGAATAGTCAAAGCAATAGCATCAGTCAGATGTCCATGCACTTGCATATGCCACAGATCATGTGGCCACCAGCTATGTGTCATGCATGAAAGAAAAGAGTGCAGATACAGTGAGATAATGGCTGCATCAGCCACTCAGAATGAGAGTCTGCTAGCTGTGGTAAAGTTGATAGAACACTTGCCTCTATGGTACAGCGACAGTGTCATACTACCAGTAGTATTCTGCATTCCATGACTGCTCATCAAATTGCAACATGGGAGAGGCAGACTACCTATGTACAGAACCATCACTGACCATCAAGAGTTCAACTGCTGACCCATTTGTTTTGGTCCTGTCAGTCATGAGGCCTTCAACTCACAGTCATGCTCCTTGGTGTTGTCACCACATCAATCTCATCTGTGCAGCAACCAGGGAAATGTGTCTGTATGTGGATGGGGCAGATTCGACTATGGTGTGAGACGTCAGTGAAGCTGCCCTAGACTGTGTTCGAATGTGTCCAACAATGTAGTAGACATGGCTGTCTCATAGGTTTACTATCATTTAACTGGATTGCACAACAGAGAATCGTGGTTATGTCAAGGAAAAACCTCAAAACTAAAAACAACGAACAGTAATAAAATCAAAGTGAGGTGACTGTAAATGTCGTCTTCGACATTTTTGAACAGTCACCACACTTCTGGGGACACCATTACTGTGCGTTGCACAGTAAATAACATCTTAGCAGGGGGCAAGCCCCCCTGCATCCCCCACACCCCCTTATACTTAAAAATACGAACTCCTGGATCACAGTATAGTGAGGGAAAGAGTACATTTCCCGATCCCCACTATAGTGCGAGCTGCATTGAAATGTCAGAACTGACAACAGCGAATGCTGTATTAGATTTGCTGTTGTTGGTTCCGACATTTTCTTTGTCGACTTAATAAGTCAGTCACAGCAAAATTCGAGATTTTGTCAATCTCACGAACTGCGATCGACAAAATGATAGTAAATCATCTCATATTATTGAATTACCACTTTACTGTAATATGTGTCTTGTGGTGTTAAATGTTCTGCATTATGTCCTGTATGGTTCCTCTTTTTTCATGTTATTATATTGTAGACATAGGAATATATAGCACTGATGTGTGTCCCTTATTATTTACCATACAGTGATATAACAATATGAGTGTGTATGCATACCCTTTTCAGTTGTGCCCTGAGTTAATGATTCCTGTTGTGACACATTTGCATAAGTTCCTGTTGTAATATGTTATGATTATGGCATTATGTCTGATGCTCAGTGTGTACACCTGGTGGGCAATTGACATGAGATGCAATCTGTGTTGCCGTGGTGGGGCAACACCTGAACATCTATGTTCAGTCTGTGTACTCGAGTACATGTGGCTTAACATGACTCAACAATCTTTGGAACAGGCTTCCTATTCACATTAAGCAGAACCCTTCCTTGGTCTTTTTCAAATGCAACTTGGATCAATGTATGGGGAATTGCAAATACACACCTGGGGTAGTGCCTATGTCCCTTATGGACAGAGGCAGTCTATAAGATACTTAACGCACAGCCACAAATCTATGCCATCCTCTTGCCCCTAGCGGCCATATATTGGGTAAAATCAGGTTATATTAGTTAGGCTTGCAAGGGCCCTTAAACTGTTAGCCTAGTAATCACCTATGAACCTATGTGGATCTGATGCTGCTGCTGTGTTGTCTCAGTGTCACAGCCTATGTTGCCTATGTCTGTGTCATCTGTCCCTTACATCCTCCTACTCCTCCTGATACCCGTGGGATGTCCTCTTCAGATATCTTGGGTTCTTGGAGTAGCTCACTCCCACCTGCAACTGGAAGACTGCCATGCACTCAGTTTAGTATGTTGTGCAGCGAGGCACACACTGCTGTCATCTGTGCTGCCTTTTCAGGTGTGTATTGTAGTGCACCCCAAGATGTGTCCAGACATCTGAACCTAGCCTTCAGTACACCGCACAGAGGGTCTGTGGTATTTCTCGCTGTTGCATGTGCTCTATAGTAGGCCTCCTGTTCAGGGATGGCTGGTTAAAGATATGGTATCATTAACCATGGCTCAAGTGGATAACCACAGTCACCTGTTGTGGGGAATGGAGACACATTTGGTCAGAAGGGATATTCTTGTGAGGAGTATCCTTATCTTCTGTCCTAGCTGTGCTCCTGTGCTTACATAGTAGTAGTCCCTCAGGTATTTCACCTTGCTGGAATGCTACCTTCATTCCACCTTCCCTCCATATGGCAGCATTATGGACACTTCTAGGGTGTGTTGAAATTATGCTTGTTTTGCTCCCATCTACTGCACACACAACTTGGAAGTTGATGGATGGCCAGCCCTTTCTGTTTATATGTTGGTCTGCTTCAGGGTGTTCAAGTATCTTGATAGGTATGTGTGCAATCCAGTGTGCAGAATACATGGAGGAGTTTTGTAGTGCTGTAAACCTGGGCATTACAGTTCTACACTTCATGGGGATGGATGGGAAGTGTATGTAGTCATCCACTTTACTGTACATTGCTTCTAGGAATTTTGCCAGAATACATCTGACATCTGTCTGTGATGCTCCCACAGTATTCCCCATGTGTCTCTGAAATGATCCAGATGCAAATACACCCAGGCTGAGACACACTTTGGTTTCAAGGGGGATGGGGTTTCCTCACAGTGTCTGCATTGGCATGTGTGGGGGCACACGTTGCAGACAGCCTGCAACTGTAGTCTGTCAAGCCAGTATCAGTCAATTATTTGCTGGTCTGATAAATGGTTTAGTTGCAGCCTTTAAGTACTCAGACAGCCTTCAGCAATTCTTCTAAAAATCAGGTCTGCAGCAGCCTCGTAAACTTTACAAAATCCTTTGTGTTCCAAGGGAGTTTGTTGTGATAAATTCTGAAAACTCACAGCATACTAGGACTAAATAAAAGATATCCTGCCATATGTGCTGTTTCTTGAACCATTCCCTTATATAGACCCTACTTCCTTACAACCATTCTGGCTTATTGCAGAATTAGAAGACCTTCGTTTGCTGTAAAGACATGCTAATTAACTGTTGATGGAGAATGCCAATATTTCTGACTAAAAATACAGCATGAGTGATTTTACTTATGGATAAAATATCCTTGTCATGTACCTACAGCTCTTTCCTTCCATATACAGAACACTGGCTTTTTTCCTCGGCTTTATCTCGAGTTGGGCAATACAGAACCGACTTTTAATAATGCAAAAAGTGTAGAAGAAAAATATTTTCTTGCAAAAATTTCACTAGCCAAATAATGTCTGCAACACCACACAGTGTAAAATGGTTCTGGCAATGCTACTGAATGACAGTAAGTTACTCTCATCTTAATCATACATATTTAAGTAAAAGTAAGAAATCATATCATGACAGGTTGCAGACACTGTAACAATTTACATTCAAACTCACAAAGTATGCACAAAAGAATTAATATTGTGTGTGTGTGTGTGTGTGAGTGTGTGTGTGTGCGCAGCAAACAATGTTCCCACACATGGATTGGTCCTGCAATGTTCTGGAACATGGTAAGATGAAGTATTTGTGTGTTTGGACTAAAAGTGATTCTATTATGGAAGCTAAAGATATGCGGGAAGAGACTAAAGAAATGATAATACAAATACTGAGAAGATGGAAGCTTTTTACTATGGTTGTGGACAGTAAGTTACAAGCAGTGAAACCTAATTAATAAAGAACTGGAGGAATTTATTTGGGAGAGAAAGAGTTAAGTGAGATAAATTATTTTCCCCACAGGACATGCCGGTTTAGGATTAGCTTATCTGAATGGATATTTTAGAGCTGCACAGTTAAGGCTCATACACATAACTCAAATCATAGTGAAAAAGGAGTTATGATGAAACAGAGGGGGAGTTCACAGAATAAGGAGAAAGTAGGATTTAGGATGCAAGCCCTCAAGGAAAACAATAACAACCATACAGAGTATTATATTTAGAAAGTAGCAGAGAGTATTTTGAGAACTAAGCCAGCACAGGAATTGAGAAAGAGTTTACCAATATGGATGACTGCAAATAGTGGCTTAGAAAATAGGCAAGAGTGAGTTGGAAGTTTTGGGGAAAAAATTAGCAAAGGAACCAGGGTATCGGGGGCAAATAAACAGGGAGGGAAAAGTCATACCCAGTGATTCACTAACAGCCCCAATACAGTCCATATGACTCATGTTAATTGGTCCCTGCTCCCACAATGTGGTATTTTGTGATTCATGGACAGATCAGCTGCAATAAGGAAAAACTTCATTACAGGGTGATTTGCATGTCTCTTAATCCCATTACCTACCACAAATTGGTGATCACTACCTCCAAAGGTAATGAAAGAAGAGGCACCACCCCCAGTCACTGTCATACATACAAACGCAGAATAAAACACACACACACACACACACACACACACACACACACACACACACACACACACACACACACACACACACACACACACACACACACACACACACACACACACACGCACACAACATACTCCTTACCTGTTCCTGTTGTCAGATAATCCACCGTGTCTCCTTTTCTCCTGCCCTGGTAATTCATGGATGATTACAGTTAAGTCATTAATGCCAGATGTTTGAGTTTTACATTTCATATAATTTGGTAAACGTATTCTAGTGAACAAGCTTACTAGGTCAGGAGGTGTCCATAACGTGTCCCATTCCCTTCCCCCATTCAGCATGAAATGTTGTAGGCATTGCATAATGTTTTAACATTTTAAAACACACATGCTGACCAGCAGGCTAATGGAGACAGCTCTTGTTTCAAGAGTGCACAGATCAAATCCCATCCCTCCCTCTTCATTATGGTTTTTACTTTTTTTTGTACAGGCCTTGGTGGCTAGTGGTTCCCTGTAACTTTTATTTAATGTGTCTTTATGGTACTCCATAGTGAGTGTCTCTGGTGGTTAGTGTTCTACCAAATCCCCCAATCCCCACAGTAATTAAGTGCCATTAAGGAAGGAGTGTTATAGGGTAAGGCCTTGTGGCCAGTTCCCCCCTGCCCTCATATTCCAGAGCACACCTCTCACCTTTGTAGGACAGGATATCTGGATAAAGCCAAAATTAACAGGGGGACAAAGGCCCAAAAATATGGAAAATGTTAAAATGTTTTGTGTGTTCATACATTTTCTTAAAGATATGAATTCAGAAAATTAAATGACTGTCATTATTTAGTGAATTCAGTCCTCACAGATTTGCCAGAAAACCAGAAGTTTTATGAAGAACAGACCAAAATTCTGGGGAAAAAATATGGACAGCTGAGAGCTATGACCCATAATCATTAAGTGCCATTAAGGCATGAGTATTATAGGATAATCTGTGATGACTAGTACCCCCCATCCCCATGTTAAAGTTACCAATGGTGGCTAGTGGTCCCCTCAAACAATGCTGTAGACTATGCTAGTTAGTTTAAGAGTGTGTAGAGGTATGAGAGCCACCCCAACCCACAGACACACAGACACACACAACACACACACACACACACACACACACACACACACACACACATATACACACATACACACACACACACACACACACACACACACACACACATATATATATATATATATATATATATATATATGCATCAAAGACATACACAGCCCTACCCACTCGAATGCACTCACACACTCATCAATTCACACCGCACACAAACACACACTTACCTCATTACCTCACCATACCCATTATGACCCATTATTCTGTCTCCCAGGCAGGGAAACACACACACACACACACACACACACACACACACACACACACACACACACACACACACACACACACACACACACACACACACACACACACACACACACTCACACAGATGCAGCCCCAAGCATAGACTCACTCACAAACCTCTCATCTTACCTTGCCACTTAACTTCCCAAGACTTACCTCTTCTGTGATGGCTGAATATGGCCTTTTGGCTGTGTTCACTATCCTGATGTGGTAGGAGTGACTGTGCTATTCTGCAGAATACCTTGACACATAGATATCTTCCTAGAGGTGATTCAGGAGGATTCAGCACATGGCTAATTAGCATATGAGATATTTCAAGAATGTATATATGTTTCCTGGAAAAAATGGAAAAACAATTGTTAGAGATTTTTTTCTGTTTTATCTGAGGATCAAGAATCAATCTAATTAGACGATGAATTGTATATAAGAAAAAGAAAGGAAGAGGTTTGAATTTAAAAAAAAAAAAAAAACTCCAGTTATAAATTCGGCACCTATGCACCTTCTTTGGCTACTAAAAATATGAAGCAGAAGAAAGGTAGCTTGATAGGGAAAATACTGTATATGAAATATGGAGCAATGGAAAAAATGAAAAGGCAAAGAAAAGAAGTAAAAAAGAAGAGAAGATGAAAATATGATTATAAGATGAAGTTATGGAAAATTAAGATTGATAAAGATCATAAGGATGAGAAGACGCAATAAAAATAGAAGGGAACAATTTAAAGCTTTTTTTTTAGACTGGAGATTTTTTTGTGGTTATTGCTCTGGTACTGTATTTTACAATTTTACATAGTTTTTTGACATTGTTATTGTTTCTTGTTAATAACTGTTTTGATTATTATCCATTTTTGTTCTTTTAAATTAGATTAAAGCAATTGCCAATATTGCTGTATGTTTATTTCTGCAGTTTTTCTCCCTGGACCATTGATAAAAATGGAAGCTGTTCAGGTGGATATTCTTTTCACCAAGATTTAAATAAAAAATAAATTAAACATGTAGCTTCATTTAATATATGTGATATCTGAGAAAACATTCCCCGGGATTCAATAAAGCATTTCTTCTGTGGAGGAATAGTATAGCAGCTCCTGCACGGAATATCCAGTAAACAAGGTTGGTGGCGTGCATGAGCCTGCTAGCACTATTCTGCCACAGACATGACTTGATTATGCTAATGACCTCATTTGCTGGTGAAAACATGCAAATTAGGTCAATTAGTGATCCAGTAAGCAGGCAGGCATCCATGGCTGAATAGTGCAGCTTGCAGAAATTTATTCGGATACTAGCTGAATACATTTCTGCAAAAATCAAAACGGAGGAATGACAGCCCAAAGTAAAACATGTATTATAATCCTTCAGCATGTCAATGGCCAAATATATGGCCATTGGCATGGAAAAGTGTTGCAAAATTATAAAACTCAAAGTTTATTTTTTTTGGCCGATGTCGGTTGTTTAAACATAGGGCAGCAGAGTGCAAACGGGATAATGCCAAAAATAAAAACAAATGTGAAAAGGCAATTTTAATTGAAATCTGCATTTTGCCATTATAGTGTATGGTATGCAGAATCAGAACAATACAGGTAACACTGGCTTCTAAGGGAAAAAGCTCTGGTGTAGTGGTGTAACAAGGGACTAAGGCAGTGGAGTATGCAAATGAGAAAAATTTACTGAATCACAAAATGGGTGACCATTGCCTGGCTGCACCTAACCTTGTAGGAGCTATAAGACAGTGGTGTAAGCAGGAGAAGTAGCTGACATGAAAAGGGTGTGTGTCATTCTTGGTGTAAGCACATTGGAGCTCTACGGCTTCCATTTCAGCTTAAGCTTAAAAACCACCACGGTGACAGGACTTGGTTCGAAGGATCCAAAATTTGTCCAACTGAAGAAAATCACGAGCAAAATAGCTGAGAGATATTCAACAACTTTTATTCTTTAAGAAATATAAAAAGGTAAAAAATCAGTCAAGCGCTTTCGCCTGGTTCTTACCAGGCTTTTTCAAGATGTAGAATCATTACCAAACTGGATTGTTATATACTACTTGAAGTTAACAACTAATTAGTTCAACTTCAATTACAGTTCTTCTAATTACAGATTTAAAGCACCAGTGACATCCGTAATATCAAATCTAGCAGCAAGCTAGTGAAATTCATTGCACAAATAAATGTTGATAAAAATGCTTTAAAAATTTGCAATATTGCATAGGTATTAAACATGCAGATAAATAAATAAATAAATAGATAAATAGATACAGTCGCTTGTCATATTAAAAACATATAGCAAATAATAATTCATGAATTTCATTCATATACATCTTCTGCAGCACCAATCTATATTGTTGTTTGCTAGACTATAAGGCCCAATTTAATTATAAAAATTAAGTGTACCATTAATTACCAAAACAATAAAATACAGTAGGGACTTCCTAGTCTAGAAAAATAAAAATGAAAATAAAACCTAAAAGGTAATGTGTGACCAACTCATAATTTTTCTCTATTTAATTTTAGAACGCTGGCTATACTAATACCTTCGTTCAAACCTGGAATTTTCGTGGCATTTAGCTTAAGTTGCCACATCAATTCCTTGTTTTCCAACCGGGTCTCCCAGTCACCCCCTCTGGGGTCCTGAGTGACTTGATCCAAAACCAGAAATTTTAAATTAATTTTACTACAGACCAAAGAATGCTTGTAAAAGGCGTTGGTATCCTTTTCCTTTGAAATCTCATATAGATGCTCATATATCCTTTTTCTTAGTGGTCTCTCGGTCTTGCCTATATAAAAACTACCGCATTCAGTGCAGGTACCGAGATAAACCACCCCTTTGGATGCACAATTAAAGTAGCCCTGGGTACTAACTCTAAAATTTCTGGATGGAATAAAGATTACTTTCGTCGTGAATGTAGGGCCATTGCTTACATGCACCACATTTAAAAGTACCTACTTTGTTGCAAAGATACAAATCCTTTTTGTACCTGTAGCCACCTTCAAACAAACCCTTTAAGTTGGTATCTCTCCTTCTTGTAAAACCAGGCTTGTCAGGAATGATTTTGTTAATGTTATCCTGCAATGTCAAAAGTGGCCAATATGTAAGAATGGATGCTTCTATATGCTGGGAGTCTCTAGTGTAGGTATAAATAAAATTACTGCTTTGTAAACATTGGTCAGTGGCAATAGTTGGTGTCAAACCCCTACCTTTACCAAGTAGTGGTGGGTATTTTGATTCCCTCTCTTGTAAAACTTCTTTGATCAAATTTTCCACCAGATGAATTGGGTAGCCCCTCTCAAAAAAAAGTTTCTTCAGAAAATCAACCTCATTTAAAAAAAGTGCTAAGGTACTCGTCATTCTGGATGTTCGAATGAGTTGTCCTTTTACAATACCTTTTTTCTGATAAAATGGATGACCGCTATCAAAGTGTAAAAAGGTGTTAGAAAAGGTTCTCTTCCTGTAAATTTGGGACTGAAAAAGATTGTTAACCTGGTCCTTACTTAAAAGAACATCCAAGTAATGTAGTGATTTATCATTGACTTCATGTGTGAAAGCTAAAAAATTGGTAGTGGAATTAATGTAAGTGACAAAGTCCAGAAAACTATCCATGTCACCATTCCAAAGTATACAGATGTCATCTAGGTATCGCTTGTAATATACAATTCGCCCTACCCAGCTAGATGAAAATATAAACTTGTTCTCCCATAGGTGTAGTACTATATTAGCGTATGAAGAGGCACAGGCTGTGCCCATCGCTACCCCTTTCTTTTGCCTGAAAATCTCTCCGTTAAAATATATAAAATTGTTGTGAAGCACCACCTCCATAAATTCCACCAATAGATTAACCATACCATTACTAAATTCAGATTCTGTTGCTAGGACCTCATTAAACCATTCCAATCCCGTCACTTGGAGAATACTCGGAAACAGCTCTATGATGTCAATGGTTGCCATCAACAAATTGGAGTGGTATAGGTTTTGATGAATGTCACTGAGGAATTCCCAAGAGTCCTTACAAATTAACCTCAAAGTTGAAACAAAATTCTTCAGGGTCTGGTCTATAAACTTACCCAAAGGTTCTGTAATTCCCCCTGCACCTGCAACTATCGGTCTAAATTTCAGTGGGTTCAATCCTTTATGTACCTTGGGGATCCCGAAAATAACCAGGATCCTAGGTTTATCAACGTACAAATAATTATATAGTTTCTCGTTAATAAAACCTTGCATTAAATGGTCACTCAACATATAGTTAATCTTAGAGTACGCTATGTTGAGCTCATTTCTCGAAACTAATTTGTAAGTCACTTCATCCTGCAGCATATTGTAAATGTGTGTTTCATAGGCCCAGTGATACATTAAGACCACCCCCCCCCACCCTTGTCGGGTTTCATCACACGTATACCTTCCTCTTTAAATGAGTTAGTTAGTTGCTGTAAGGAAAAATAAAAATTGTTAGGTGGTGAGTTTGAACCTAGAAGATGCTTCTTTCTTAGGTCCGTTTCCACCAGTTCTTCAAAAATTTTTAGACTGGGATGGGTAGGTGGATTAAAGGTACTGCTCCTAATGTTAACGTGATTAACAGCAGTTTGCCCTTTAAAAAACAAAGCTAAGTTTAATTTTCTAATAAAAAGTTTCAAATCCACCAGTGTTCTAGGTAGATCCATGGATCGTAGGGGCACAAACTGAAAGCCTCTGGTAAACAATTCAAAAAATTCTGGTGAGATTAAAATATCTGTAAAATTATATATTGCAAGACCATCTTTCTTAAAAACCTGGTATTTGTCTGTAGACTCATCTTCACTATTGCTATCTATCAGACAAATTCCATTGTTCTCCATTACTTGCGTGCCCTGTTCCAACTCTTTTGGTAAAAAGTTGTGTTCCTCCCCCCTGGTCTGCCCTGGGGATACTGAAAAACCTGATGTTGGTTGTTGCTACTTTTCTGCGCCAACCGCTCACTCCTCCTAGGTAGCTCGACTAGTGGGGTATTGGGATTGTCTGAATTACCAGCAAAACCAATCCCTACCTCATCATTAGTAATATGATGTTTACATTTCCCTGGTAAGGGATATGCCTTTCCATCCCTGTATTCAAACAAGTCTCGCTCTAGTTTCCTAATTTTGCGGTCAATAATTTTTACACAATGCTGATCTATTTTGTTGAAAACATTGTCATAACTTCTTTTAATACTCAGAAAATTCTTATTTTGAACAATGTTATCATTCAGGATAGTCAGTTCGTTTAACAGGGTGTTAGCTTTAATTTCATAGTCTTGGGTCATAAGATTTAACATTTCCAGACCCGTTTTATCAAATAGTTCCACTAGTTTTGTGTATAGAGTAGATCCATAAACTGCATTGTTGGGGAACTTATAACAACGCAGACCCTTAGGGATGCGCTTTACTCGTATGCATTCCCTCAAGTAATCTATCTCTAATTGCATGTTTTTATAGGCATATAACTTGTCATTTAGTTTTTCAAAGTCAAGTTCCATGCAATTAGAATGCCCCTGAGTGTAGAAATCAGTACCTTGTTTAAACGTAAACTGCTTCTCAGTCCAAGAGTGAAAATTAAAATCCTTACACTGGGATCCATGCACATTGTTCCGACTTGATTGTCTAGCTTCCTGCTCCTCCTGGGTATCAGCCCCCACCAGTAAAATATCATCGGAAGAATTCCCTCTTGCTACGCCATTCGGCTCTCTAGAGTAAGGGTTGGCATTTCTTTTATCCAAACCTTGCTGCTGATTACCAGGTAATGAAACATTACAACTGCTACTGCGTGTACTTAGAAGCTTGTTCATTTGCGTTAAAACACTAGTACCTGGTTGAATTCACTGCGTGACACCGGTGCATCCTCTAATTCGTTATGTAGTAGTACCGGAGTGTCCAGAAAATTAATTTGATCCAAGCCTTCTGCCATGGTAGCACACAACAGGACCAAAAAACCACTGCAATACAAAATCCAAAGCTTAAAAACCACCACGGTGACAGGACTTGGTTCGAAGGATCCAAAATTTGTCCAACTGAAGAAAATCACGAGCAAAATAGCTGAGAGATATTCAACAACTTTTATTCTTTAAGAAATATAAAAAGGTAAAAAATCAGTCAAGCGCTTTCGCCTGGTTCCTATCAGGCTTTTTCAAGATGTAGAATCATTACCAAACTGGATTGTTATATACTACTTGAAGTTAACAACTAATTAGTTCAACTTCAATTACAGTTGTTCTAATTACAGATTTAAAGCACCAGTGACATCCGTAATATCAAATCTAGCAGCAAGCTAGTGAAATTCATTGCACAAATAAATGTTGATAAAAATGCTTTAAAAATTTGCAATATTGCATCTATATGAGCTCTTATAGGTATTAAACATGCAGATAAATAAATAAATAAATAGATAAATAGATACAGTCGCTTGTCATATTAAAAACATATAGCAAATAATAATTCATGAATTTCATTCATATACATCTTCTGCAGCACCAATCTATATTGTTGTTTTCAGCTTAGCTAAGCACAGCTAAGCAAGGGGATGTGTCTAAGGCTGTATTGACTTATTCCATGAAATGAAGAGCATGTCCATGTCCAGGGGAGGGCCATTTCTCATTGTTTACCTTAGCTAAATGGGTTTACGTGGCGAGCACCGGTCTAAAAAAAAATGGAAATAGCAGGACTGTTTACATTTGGGCATCAGGTTTGCGCAGCGTGCCTCGGGGCTTAAAAGGGGTGGAAATGGGAAGGGGAAAAAAGAGAAATAGCAGAATAAAAGCAATCAAGTACTAATAAACTAGCAAGCAGGTGGAATGTATCATAGCCAGCCAATCATAGAGGCAGCATCTGAAACACAACAGTATAAACTGTGCAAACACCTTTCAGTCTGGTTTTCCCACAAACCTTGCACCATTGGTGTACACATGTTAGGGGCTGTGGTTGCTTTGATCTATCTATGCGCTAAAGGATGAGGGTGGTAAAGAAGATAATGCTGACAACCGCCCCAGACTGAGGAGGAGAAGAGTGTTCAAACCCAGGGTAACCTACTAGGGTCATATGATCTAGAGATAGTAGAACACTACAGGGCAGACAGAGACATACTTTAGCAAATCAATGAGTTGTGTCGGTGTCAACTTAAACCCAGAGCCAACAGAGGAGAACCCATCCCAGTGGAAACCACAGTATGTGTAGCCTTAAGAATTCTAGCTACAGGTACTTTCCAAAGACCTGCTGGGTCATCACGGGGGTTTCACAGGCATCTGCATCCAGGGTACTCTACCAGTTCCTTGGATTCCATGCTACCACATGCCGATGAACACATTTACTTCCCCAACACCCATGAGGAGAGGACCAGCAATATGTGTCTCTTCCCCCTTGTAGCAGAATACCCAGAGGTACTGGGTGCAATAGACTGCAAACACATCCACATTAAAGCACCACCTGGTGAACAGGGTAGGTTCTACATAAGCCACAAGGACTTCCACTCCAACAACTGCCAGGTCATGTGCAATGCCCAGGCATTATCATGAATGTGTGTGCAGGCAGCCCTGGAAGCTATCACGACTCCCACATCTGGCATTCATCACAGCTGTACCAGGCATTTGCCAGTAGGGACATCCCATATGGCCATCTGGTGGGGGATGCTGGCTATGCACTGGGAGCCATGGGTGATGACACCCATCAGAAATGCACACACGCACACTCAAGAATGCCATAATGAGGCACACACACACAAACCAGGATCATTATAGAGCATGTGTTTGGGATGATGAAGTCACGGTTCCATTGCCTTGACATATCTGGTGGACCCTTGCAGTACTCTTCAGCCACATGTGCACACATGTTAATAGTATGTGCCATGCTACACAATATGATCCTGCAGAAACAGCTGCAGCTGGAACAGCACGGGGAAGGGCCACACAGCCCCCCACCATTGCCAAGCTCTCCACAGGCACAGAGGGGCTCAGAGAAGGAAGTCCCTGAGCCTGCTCTTGTAGGCAGATAGAAGTGTGCCCAGTATGCCCAGGCCGTGGCAAAGAGGCAATGCATAGCACACACACTGACACTGTAGGGATCCAGGGGCTGACACCTCTCTCTGACTCGCATACACAGTAAAATGGATGCCACACACATCACACTACCTGTAGCTTACCCTGTACAGGCAGTGTACTGCTTGTATCCAACAGTGTCAGCCCTCACCCACCATCCCCACACCTGCCGGAGGCACAAGGTAAGTCAGTCTTCTAAACAATAAATGAATGGAGTAATATATCCTGGTAGCATATCTATGTTATCGCTGCATGTATGCAAGGGAATGGGAGTGGCCTACTAGGGTAGCAGCAGACAACTGACAGCTATGTGGGACACCAGGAAATGGTCTGCCCAGTACTGGCTTCCTCACACTATGCAGTATTATCCAAGGTGACAAATCCCACTGCAGTATATGCGTGGGGCCAACTAAGGGGGGTCATAAGTCACATGCATGGATGTCAATGTGGGGATCCCATGCTCACCCTTCATTCTCACCCAGCAAGTCAGCCATAGAAAACCATAAAGGAATGTCTGACAAAGGCCCACAAATATCAACAAAGATGGAATACCCCCTACAGACTTACACAGTGATATCACAGCAGGCCTTCCAGTTGCAGTAAGGCTCTGAAGGATAAGAAATCTGAAACTCAATTGTATGCCGTTACGATCTAGCTTGTGTCATCTAGTGATATGTCTCTAGTCTCCAAGACAGGGCACAATACTATGCTAAATGGAACCAAATTATAAAGCCAATATCTGCACAGTATGTGCAAATGTGTACCGCTGACAGGTGTGCCCCCCCACCCATATTCCCATAGAAATGCAGTAACATGTAGGTTAGTAGGGTAATAGCAGCAGAGCACACATTGCCAGGGCTGTCCTAATCAACATGATAACTTATTGCATGTCCACAATATGCAGGGGTCAATGATCTATGTATATGTGTGGGGAATACTGCCAGGATGTGGCCAGCACTTACTCTTGGCTGTTGTATCTTAGTGGTCTAGGTACAGTACTGTGGTAGACAGGGCCATGTTCTACAAATCTCAGTGCCAACTATTTTGCATGTCAGCTACACCTATGGTGGGAGTTGTATAAACTGTCCAGATGTCAATATCCATTACTGCCTGTAAGCTGGACAGGTCATGGACAGGGGGCCACACATATGAACAGTACACAGGTCGGAGTAACCTACACAGTCCCTACCATACCTCCCAACTGTACAGACCTTTTGCAGAATGTACAGAGGTTTGCATCATATTTGTGGTGTCTTTATCATGAAATAGTGGTTGTATGGCAAATCAATGGCACACCACAAAAGTCTAAAGTCATAAAATAATGATGGATTGTAGTGTCCCAGACTTCATACCTTATAGTAAATCCATGCTAATACAAAATCTGTTATTGTATCACCCTTCTAGGTTTGTAAGGCCAATAGTTAAAATGGTCCCTATATTTAGCCCTTTGTCACCTAATTACTTATGGCTTTGTCCAGATGTCTGGCTTTCATACGTAGACAGGTATGGTGCCTAGTAGCACAGCAGGTACCTGAAGGAAAGTGTACTGGCTGATCATAAAAGGCTACACCTTACTGTGTCAGCACTGACAACATGTCACTGGCCAACAGCCATACCCCTGGAATGGCAGGTTGTCACAGAAGGAACACATAAGGAGCCCTGTATATCTGTTTTGCTTGTCCCAGCATTGCATTTGCCTGCAAAGTATTTGCTAAACAAGAAAAGGTCATGTCAAAATATTAGTGGCAGACCGTGGAGAAGCAGATGTCACATCCATAACAGAAAGCAAGCAAGTAACAAACTGGTCCCCCAGCTGTCTATGTATAGTAGAACAGTATCAACATCCTGTCCCCATGTGTGGGCCTTCATCTGACTATCATATGTGGGCCTGTCCAGATGTCAGATCCAGTGACAGTTTGACAGCTAGGCTAACATGTAGCCGCATAATAACATAGTAACACAATCTGTCTTAGGACCCCATCAGATGTAGTGGTGCAATGATGGACAACCTGCCAAATAGGAATGCTCAAAGGTGTGTAGTCTACAACCTTGTGTGTGATGTTACGGCATTTATCATGCTCACACCAGAATTACAAATACATAACAGCAGCCACTGTGGGCAAAGCCTGTGATCAGACCACAGAAGGATAAAGAGACACACAGAAGGGGAAGGAGAACCACTGGCCAGACAAATGGAGAATGTGCACACCAGAACAGATTGTGCAGTAACATAGGTGCCATGCAGTGTATGGAGTCAGTAAACATCACCTGCAAATACACAACACCCACCAATGTAAGTGGAAATTCACAACAAATCAAACCCCAAGTAAAGGACACCTCAGAGGAAAAAATAAAGGATAACTTCTTAAACCTACACACCACAGACCATGCATACTTCACACTCCAGGGTCCTGCAAACACTAAGGCCTTACCATACACACAAAATATTTCTCATAGAAGACTCCACTGTGAGACACACAGATGTGCCACACACCAGGCAGGATAAGAAGAAAGTCATGATTACTTGTTTGGCAAGTGCCATAATCTGCCATATCACACATGCACTCAAGTCACCCCACAAAAGCTACAGGTATCACACTAGCCTGGACCATGGCAGTGTGAATGATGTCAGAAGTATCTCACGGACTATAGAAAGACAGACATGATGCAGCATGCTGAATATGTGTCCCATGCAGTTATGTCCTTAGCCGTAAGCAGCATCCTGCTGTCACCCAGAGTGATGGATCAATATGAACAGAAAATGATTGCCAGTAACACCTGACTCACTTACCGTTGCCACCCCAGGGGGATCCACTGCCTGGGAGCCTGGGAACATGAGTGACAAAATGCACTGTCTTGCTACAGATGGCCTGCAGCAGTCTCACATGGCCTACAGGCCTCTGCCAAAGGCCCATGCCTCACCCATAGTGCCATTGTAGGGAATGTCATGGTGTCCATATTACCAACATAATACAGTCAACAAAATTCAAATGAAAGGCCATGCCGCTAAATGCTAGTAGCATACCTCTCAACCTCGTAGAGCAAGAAATCTGGACAAAGCCATACATGATGGTGGGATAAAGGCCCAACTATAGGGGTACTTTTGAAATAATGCTCTCATAATTTTAGAAAGGTGATAGAATAACAGGGGGTTTGTGTGTAGTAGCATGGATGTCATGAAGGGTGTGAAGTCTGAAACTCTAATGTTTGGTCATTATTCCCTGACTGCAACCCTGAGTGATTTGCAACAAACTTGCTAAAAAAACCACAATGTGAAGGGAAACTGACCAGATTTGTGAGGCATGACTCTGGATAATCTGTGAGAATCTGTACAGTTGAAAGGTATGGCCACACCAGGATATGACCTTTCAGGCAAGAAGAATACCACACAACCAGGAGTTCCCCAACCAGTATATCACAAAGGTCTGGACCTTTTACACAGCTTCATCAGTCAATCGGCTGTAGCCACACCTCCCAACTGGCTGGATTGTGCAAGAAGGTCTAGCCTTTGCCTCATAATATTGGGCTGTGCATCATCCATCTCGTATTTCTCTCGTAAATAACTGTGATGATCTGCTGATATCTGCCAGTAGGTAATGACACAATACATTACAGTGTCAAACACTAAATACATCAGAAAATGTCTGCTAAAACAAGCCCTATAACTCAAGAAACTCATACATTAATAAGAGCTATAGTGACAGTATCCCCTATATTTGGGCCACTGTTTCCTCATATTGGCAGCCTATCTCTGGATATCTTGTGCAAACACGTTACAAGGTATGGCTGTAGCACACAACACCCTGGACTGGTGTTACAACTATTCCTGGAATGGATTGCCACACTATAGAAGGTCATACTAGGCATGCTCCTACACTTAAAGAAATAAAGCCCATGTCTGAAACCACAACGGATATATATCTGTATTGTGCAGATGTCTTTGCATACACACAGCTATGTACACCTGTCTGCACACACACCCTTCAGACAGGATTACCCACAGCCAGCTGTAGGTGGCCCATATGTGGTATATCTGCATCTGTTATATGTGATACACACACATACATATGGGCAACATATTACAATATGTCAAGCATACACACACATAGACATGGGTAAGACAGAGACACACAGGGAGACACACACACACACAAAGGGAGTCATACACATGGATACCCTGAATGGCAGAGAGTGAAGTCCTGCTGCAGACAGTTGCATGCCAGTTGTAACCACTGGCACATGCCAGCATGAAGATGAGAATCATTGTCTGATGGTACTGAGGTGGGGGTTGTAATATCACACCACTTATCTGTCTGTCTGTCTGTGTGTGTGTGTGTGTGTGTGTGTGTGTCTGTGTGTGTGTGTGTGTGTGTGTGTGTGTGTGTGTGTGTGTGTGTGTGTGTGTGTGTGTGTGTGTGTGTGTGTGTGTGTGTGTGTGTGTGTGTGTGTGTGTGTGTGTGTGTGTGCAGGAATAAGTGTTTTAGTCCTTTCCCACCCTGAACACTTCCCATTGCCCTAGTTTAGTAGTCCTGCTGATGTCAGTCACCTTAGAAATACCGTTGGGTAGCCCTCAGTCCTATAAGCTCAGTGGCACATGTGAAAACTGCGTAACACTATAGTAAAAATAACAAGTTAAGTAGATGTTCTAATCTCAGTCCTGGCAAATGTGTGTGTGAGTGCATTTGTGTTTGTAAGTGTGTATAGCTGTCGGTTAAAATAGTTTGTGGCCTTTTTCACCAAGTACATCCCCCACTGCCATAATTTACAAGGGCTGGTGATGTCCCTCACCTTAGAACTACCTTGGGACACCCTTTACCCTATAAGATCTGTGGCTCATCCAATAAATGCATAACACTGTAGTTGCAATTACTAGATAGGTAGGGGTTCTAATCTCAGTCCTGATGTGTGTGTGTGTGTGTGTGTGTGTGTGTGTGTGTGTGTGTGTGTGTGCGCATGTGTGTGTGTGTGTGTGTGTGTGTGTGTGTGTGTGTGTGTGTGTGTGTGTGTGTGTGTGTCTTATGTTGGGAACCATATCCATTGGGGAGCCAGGTTTTGCAATTTTTGTGTTGTGGTCCATACACCACACATCCCAATGTCCACTTTACAAGCCCCACTGTTGTCATCCACTGTAGAGGTAGCTGCAGACATTCTGCAGCCCTATAAACTCTGTGCTATGTGAAATAATTATGTAACAGTATGGAATAAATGACAAGATAGGTGGGGCTTCTAATCCTTTGATACCATTCCCCACTCAGGAATCATAGACAAACACACTCAGCTAGGCATCAACCCCTATATCACTAGGTGGGTTGCAAACAGGCTCACAGATGGATCCCACAGTGTGAATGCAGCAGACTCCATGTCAGACTGTCAAGCAGTCACCAGTGGAGTACCACAGGGTCTGGTCCTGGGTCCCCTCATGTTCGGTATCCAAGTCTCTGAAGTCCAGCCCAACACAAAGGGACTCTGGTTGACAATGTTTGCAGACAACTGCAAGATGGGTGCTATTTTTATCTCCCCATGTGATATTGATATCCTGCAGAAAGGCCTCACTGAGACCTTTCTGCAGGATGTCAATATCACATGGGCAGATAAAAATAGTACCCACCTTGCAGTTGTCTGCAAGGTGGGTGCTATTTTTATCTTCCCATGTGATATGGACATATTGCAGAAAGGCCTCACTGAGACCTATGACTTTTGTCAGAACCCTGGACTTAAGCTCAATGCCAGAAAATGTGTCGCCATCCCCTTTGGGAACAACTTGGTTCCCATGAATCACCAAATTGATGGTAGTCCACTGAACACAGAAATCATTATAAGAGAACTGGGAACAAAGGTTGACAGCAACCTCTCTGTTGACCACCACAGTGCCACTGTAGTCAGAAAGTCTTTCTATGTGGCACATCTCATTACTAAGGGTGGTGCATCCAGGAAGAAAGAGGTCATTTTCTTCCTCTACGCTTCTCTCATTAGGCCAATCATCGAGTACAATGGCCCATTTGGCATGTACCTCACTAGACACCTGCAACAACTGAAGAGGCTGCAAAGGTACCTCAAAAAGAGGATCCTAGGCCTTAAACACTTGTCCTATATGGACAGACTCCAATAACTCCAACTATTCTCTGTCTCACATTGGCTACTTAGAGGCAATCTCTGCTTGACTTACAAAGTCATGTCTGACCAAACTCTGTTAGGCATGCTACATCTAAAGAAACCCAATCCGTCCGGACCACATGCCCCAGAGACCTCAACGCCATTTCCACAATCAACAGAACATGCTGGAGGGACAGGTTTATAACCCAAAGACTGGCCACGCTATGGAATAGACTTCACATACACGTCAAGCAGAGCATCTCACTGGCCCTCTGCAAGAGAAATCTATATGAGTGGATGGAGAATAAAAATCTCACACTGGGAATCACTCCAGGGTCTATACTCAATAGACACACTGGGAAGTAACGTCAGGTGGCACAATGCCAGGGTAATCCTATGGGCTAGGCTTGTAAAGGCTCCATGGCCATTTGCATAGTACACACCTATGAACCTATAGATCTACGTGTGTGTGCATTAGTGTGTATAAAAGTGTTTGTGAGTGTGTAAACATGTAGGTGAAAGAAATCTGAGTCCCTTCTCACCCAGTACACCTCCCACTGCCATATATTACAAGGGCTGGTGATGTTATTCCCTTTAGAGGTACCTTGGGACACTCTTCACCCTACAAGCCCTGTGGTGTGTGTGGTACCTGCATAACACTATAGTACCAATAACTAGATAGGTAGGGGTTCTCATCTGAGTCCTGGCAAATAGGAGAATATGTATGTGTGTGTGTGTGTGTGTGTGTGTGTGTGTGTGTGTGTGTGTGTGTGTGTGTGTGTGTGTGTGTGTGAGTAGGACAGCATTTTGAGGCCTCACTAATACAGTACACTGTCCATTGCCATACTTTACAAGGGCTGGTGATGTTGTTTACCTTGGAGGAACTGTGGGACACTCTGCACCCTATAAGCTCCATGGAGGGTGCAATAAATGTATAACACTGTAGTGGCAATAACTAGATAGGTAGGGGTTCTAATCTCAGTCCTGACGTGTGTGTGTGTGTGTGTGTGTGTGTGTGTGTGTGTGTGTGTGTGTGTGTGTGTGTGTGTGTGTGTGTGTGTGTGTGTGTGTGTGTCTGTGTGTGTATGTGTGTGTGTGTGTGTGGAAACTGTATGCTGTGTATGTGTTTGAGTGAGAACTATATCCATTGGGGGTGGGTTTTACATTTTTAACAGTATGGAATAAATAACATGATAGGCGGGGCTGATAATGTCAGTACTGGCAAATGTGTGTGTGTGCATTGGTGTGTATAGCAGTGTTTATGAGTGTGTAGACTTGTAGATGACAGTTTAATGAGTCCTTTCCCACCCAGTACACTCCCCACTGCCATACCTCACAAGGACACGTGATGTTACTCACTTTACAGGTACCTTGGAACAGTCATCACACTATTAGTTCTATGCCACCTGCGATAACCGCATAACACTGTAGTACCACAAACTAGATGGGGTGAGGTTCCAAACCCAACACTGGCAACTGTGATCCTGCATGTGTGTGTGTGTGTGTGTGTGTGTGTGTGTGTGTGTGTGTGTGTGTGTGTGTGTGTGTGTGTGTGTGTGTGTGTGTGGGAACAGTATTCTTTGTGTGTTTGGTAGACACAATACCCTATGAGGGTGTGGGTTTTACCAATCTGAGGTGTGTTCCACCCACTACACTTACCATTGTGCACTTTACAAGAGTTACTGATGTCAACTACCAAAGACTTACCTGTATACACCCCTCAGCCCATTAAGCAATAACTGTTACACAGACCTGGTAAATGTATACATATACAGCTCTACCTCGGCTATGACATAGTCGATGTGCTACCACTCTGCCATACCCCTCATTGGCAATGTCTGCAGGGCCACATCTTGCTGACACAAAGACACAAACAGAATAATGCATGTGAGACTACATTCAGTCAGCATTACTAACACCAATAATGCATCATGGCTGAAAAGGTACACACATTCTGAAGTGTCACCATTAAAAATGCCAGCTGACAGCACCTTACACAGCATTACATAGCTAAACTGCACTTAATTCACCCTGTGCATCAGAACCATATTAGCATGTCCCTACATTGGTGGTATGGATGACAGGGATGTGGCACAGGTATCATCATATGCACAGGTTTGCCAGAGGTCTAGACTAGGCCATACTGTTGACATCATGTATGTGTGTTTGGAGGAGCATTCTATGAATGGACCATGCAGAGGTGGTGTGTGTATGTCTGGAGGTGACCTGGCTTGATGGTGATGTGTGTGTATTTGTATGCACACAATCACATCATGTGGCTGCCCTACACAGGGGTTTGTTGGACAGCTGTGGACTGTACATGGTCGGCTGTACAGTTCACAGTCTCTGGCCATAGACACACGAACTGGTACTGCAAAGGGTCTCATTGGCACCACCAGGCCCAAGGCCAGATAAAGTACTACTCCCCGATAGTGACTGCTGTCTGCTGGATCTGTGTCCCTGACGGGACCGGCCAGGACCACGTGCCCATGGCCTGCTCCATTGGGTGTGGACAGCATCCCCCCTTTGGTAGTGCTGGTGGTACTGCCACTACGGGAGAGTGAAGGTGTACGGCCACGTCAACTCTCAGCTGATGTTGGTGCTGACCTACATCCACTTGGCCGACGCCTATCTCCCACCATATGCTGCAGCACAGACATTCCACGGTCGAGGATTGCCAAGGTCTCACCCCCACCAACTATTCATGACCTCAGTATTTTGTATCATGTAGCCTTAACAAAGTCATGTATATCATCACGTAAGCCAGGAAAAGTCGCATCCAAGACCTTGAGTATTTGTCTGGTGTTGCGTTCACTATGTGCCTGTGTATCCATGACAGCCTGAAACATGTGTCTGGTGACATCTGCTTTGGCACTTGCGACAGCAGCTTGACAGACAGGAGTCCTCCTTTGAGCACCCCTGTCCATCCGCCTGTGTGGGACATCGCCTGCACTCTGGCTATGGCTAGTGTCTACACTCACACTTGCCATAGTCATCACATTAGCCTGTTCCAGGCCACCATCTGCCAACTGTCCATTATCTGTGGCTGCTGGGGATGTGGTATGTGTGGGCATTGTGACTGTGTGCAGGAACATTGTGGACGACTGTGGGATGCCAACCCATGGCACAGATTCACCCCCTGGCAACCCCCACCTGTGCCTCACTAGGACCACCATTATGACAGAGTCTACAGACACACTGACATCAGATTCTGAGCGGGAGGGACCACAACCACCATATCCAACTGTGAGGGGGAAGACAACATATGTAAATTAATACCTGCAATATAAGGTTTGCTGGTAAACACACACACACACACACACACACACACACACACACACACACACACACACACACACACACACACACACACACACACACACACACACACACACACACACAGACACACACAGGTAAGGTGGCACGAAGGCATTACACAGACCTCACAACTAGCCAACTGGTGATATTCACTACACACAGTCAGACCACAGAATACACACTCTGGACAGGCCCTCAACATCATATAGTGCAGCCCTTTCAACTTAGTGTTACAACTAATATACATTTCTGGGATACGTGAGTAGTGTTAGTAGGTGATGGGCCTTCACCTAGCACACACTGCACCCATGTACACATTATTGCTGTTCACTCATATAGCACAGTGGCAACTCCTACAGAACAGATCTCTCAACTGTACAGAGTTTCACTGAATGTCTAGATGTGGGCCTGATATTTTTGGTCTTTTCTTCATAAATCCTGTTTTTGTCTGACAAATTACTGGGATGATCTGAGGATTGGCATCACTAATTAATGACATAATTTGAGATGAAGACTTCAAAACGTGCAGTAAATGTATGTTAAAACAAATCCGGTTACTCTAACAACTTTCTAAGCTTACAGTCAATATATTTATTTTATTTATTTTACATTTGTTGACCGGGCTAGTATAACTGGATATATGTCCATTTTCAGTAGAGGCCTGGGGAGAAAAGCTCCAAAGACATGTTTCAAAAGTATAAGTACAAACAATACACAAACATCAGGTATTATAATAATAAAAAATAGCAATTATCATAGTAAAAAAAATATATATATATAATAACTGTACACACCACTGTTAACTCATTAACCCTGACTACCATCTCCTAGTGCCTCTGTGCTTACATCTGAGCGCACTATGAGACATGTGGAGTTGTATGATGTTACCCCCGAGGCGCCCCTAACTTTTCGGTCCTATTTCAACCCCATATCATGAAAACTAAGTGCCTTTCTTTTATATACTGCTCTGCTCTGAGAAGATATCCATGAAGCAGTGAACT